>NW_004949095.1:6432630-6444934 GCF_000317375.1 Microtus ochrogaster
CCCTCTTCTGGCCTGCAGGCATACAAGCAGACAGAATAGTGTATAAATAATAAATTAATAAATAAATATTTTTAAAAAAAAAAAAAGAAAGAAAAAGGCTCTGCCAAGCTCCCACTAATCCTGCTGTCTTCACACAGACCAGTAAGGTCCTGATCCCTACTTCACTTTGGCATCTTGAGCTCAGTGTAACTTCAAGTCATCATCTAATTCAGTAATATATGTCTGGAATTTATCGGACATCTCTAGCTTTAAAAGAAAATACTTTCAAAACATGAACAGTAAATAATTCTGTGACAGAAGCAGAATTTTAAAAATCATCATTAGCAAATGAGAAACAAATTGAAGTATGGAGTGATATTAAACAGTCTATCTGAAGATAACTAGATTAAAATGCTAGCCTTCTGCAGGACAGGATGATATATGCTTATAATCCCTACTGGGAGGTAGCGGCAGGAGGATCAGGAGTCAAGGTCACCCTTAGGAACAAATAGATGTGGGGACCAGCCTGTCTACTTGAGACTGAACGAAATACAAATAAGAAACTTTTAATAACCTAGTTTTTAAAATCTCATATTAAATCTGCATTCCTAAGGATTTTTGTTTTGTGGCAAGTGGAGCTGTTCTGACATTTCTAGAAAATGTGTATTTTTGCAAGTGATTTTTGTTCTTCTTAAAAAATAATAAAAGGGGGGCAGGGGGTGTTCTTCTTGAACACGGGGCACAGGACAGACACGCACGGCGGAACAAACACAGACACGACACGGTGGCTCCCACGTGGGTCCACTTTAATGGGGGAGGGAAACACAAAAGGACGAAGGATGTGGGACACACGAGGAAAAGGCAGGACGAGAGAGAGGGGAGAGAGGAGAGAGAGAAAGAGAGAGAGAGAGAGAGGGCCTCGTGTGGCCCTGCCTTTTTAACGGGGAGCGACAGGTATCCGTAGTCCAGGGGGAGCATGGGAGTTGTAGTTTTCCAAAAGAACAACAATTGTCATTAAAAAAATAATATAGAGAAACAAAAACAAGAAGTGATAAACCAATTTGCATTGCTGCTTAAATCTGTGCCTGTGGCATCTCTGTGATATAATCCCAGGTTTTCAGAAGAAGACAGTTTCGGTTGATAAAAATCTTAGTTTGCAGACAGACCTTTGTGAGATTCATTTCCTTACTGAGGCCTCCCATCACTTTGCTCTCTGTTGTAGACCTTTAGAGATGGCCAGCATGTGCATAGTCATTGGAACTCTTAGCCCCCAAATCAAATCTGCCAAGTAGGAACTGAAATTGAGAACCTGTGCATGTATGTGAGGGTTAAGGAGAGGACTGACCTAGCTGATGTTCTAAAAGTCAAAATCAAGGAATAGTTTGAGGTTTCTAAAGCACAAAGAAGTCAATGGTTGGAAGTACATATGACTAATCTTAAGGAGAGATGAGGATTTGAATCTTGGCTGTCTCAGCTTCAAGGCTATGTTGTGCTTGTGTGTCTTCCCCATCCAGTTGTTGGAAAATGCACATACCTCAGGAGATCACTCATTTTTTATACCCTATGTAAGTGTCCTTCCCCTTTCTCTCAACAAATGAGCCCATTAAGCGGGAAGCCAACTTTCCAGCTGTGACATGTCTGCACTGCCTTCCAGTATTCCCTTTCTTCTTGAGCATAGAGACCTCGCACTTTCCTGATTGCATTTTAGATGTCGGTCATAAGGGAGAGTTTTCAACCTTCCCCTCTATCTCCAATTCCCTGATAATCCAAGCACTTGTATAAGTGTAAGATGAATAACGTTGAGTTCGGAGTACCCATCACTACCCCATCTGTAGTGCTGAGGTCCAGTCAAGACTTTATAAATGTTGAATACATCCACCAAGATGGCATTTCCTGAATGCTTCACAAATAATCTCTTCCTGTTCTCCCTTTCCTCACCCAAACAGCCTTCCCATCTCTAATTCATTAAAAAGGAACTAGTAGATTCTACTTAAGACTTACAAAACTAGTCATCTGATACCCTCGAACCTCAGACCTGATTAGCTATCCTCTTTCCCCTGGGGACTCTCCACTTGCAGTTTTATCTTACCTTCCTTGGAGGTGAATTATCATAAAGCATAGCTCAGATCAGATCACAGAAAACTAACTTTTATTTTAAAGTCCCTTGTTGCCTACAAAAAAGAGAAATGCAGAACCATCGTGAGCGTAAAAGGACTGTTCAAGTATGGTCCCAAACTATCGAAGGGACCTTCCTCCCTCTCTGCATCCAACCAGCATGGCTCACTCCCCAAAATACCCAACTCTTTCCTTACTCTTACCTTCAGGAACGCAATCCCATCAAATACTACTGGTTTCTATCAAGTCATTCTTTATTCTCCAAGCTGGCGATGACCTCGGCTTCCCCTGAGTTCCCATACCATCTGTTCCTGTTTCACTTCTGGGATCAATCACAATAAATAAGATGGTATAGTCCTGTCTTTAACTCTTAATATCACATAAGAGGTTATAAACATGAAGGCAAAGACTGAGTTATACATGTTTATTCTCCCACAATGTTTTTCTCCTATCAAACTTCCATTGACACCGGAAACCAGGAAATAAGGAACCTAGATTAAGAGACAATGAAAACTTTGTTTTGTTCTTAGACATGTGGGACTGCAAAAGACATTAAAAACCAGGTGGATGGGTGCAGTCATTCCTTTCCTGTCCTGCCCTCCTCGGCTGAAAATAAGCATACCTGGCTAAGTATGGTGGTGAATGCTACTGAGACCAGCCTGAGCAGTACAGTGAGATCCCCTCTCGGAAGGAATTAGAATGAGCATGTGAACCCTGAAAAATGACTAGACTCACCCAAGGTCATATAGCTAGAGACACAGGAAGAAGTCAAATTTGAGTGTCCAAAGCTTAATTGCTTCTTACCCTCTTCTGTGCCCCTCTAAATGGTTACTTTTCTTATTGTTAAAGGTTTTCTCGGTAAAGCAACTTTATTCTCTACATATTATTGAAACTTAAAGCATTGTGCCACATTCCTGAACCCCACATATAATTTTAGCAAAATTTTGCTTTTTTTTTTTTTTTAACCAAAGGACCAAACAGAGACATCAGAGAAACATCTGGTCTGATGAATCAGGGCAGCAGCAACATTTCTATTTATACATGAGCACAGCCCTATCTTTGTAGCTCTCAGCTGTTGCTCATTGCTCAGTATGTTCCCCTTTTCAACCTTGTCTGTCCCTCATCAAGATAGCATCCTGCATCCTGGGTTATAAGCAGAACCTAACATAATAAGAGAAAAATGTTTTCCTTAATTCCTAAAAAGGTTCTGAGTTTTAAAGAAACTTTTTGTCTACTTTCTCAGTCCCTTTGTCCTGGAGTATGGGATGGCAAGTCTCAAGTGGTCGTGTAGCTACCCCTCCTTCCCCTGCATGCTTGGTAGAAAGATGTATGAAAACCAAAGCTGAGCTGAAGTTATGTTTGGAAGCAGATCGGGTAAAGAGAGCAAATGTTATAAGTAGGGAAGCTAGGGCCTCACAGCAACATTTGATGATGATTAGAAAAATAGAAGCTACGTGATCTTAGGTAGGAATGAGTGCAAATGGGATGGAAGGAAAAAAGCCAGGCCACTTTTGTACATAGCCCATGTGCCCTAAGAGAAAGCCACTCCTTGTGGCAACCACTGACAATGCTGTTTGGAAAAACCATGGAACTTGCCAGAGACAAGCAGCTCTCCACCAGTTACTTCTTCTTGGCAGAAACTCCTTTCAGAATTATGACCTCACCTCGGCATTCAACACTAGGAATTCAAAAAGGATAAAAACAGAGGGAACCACAATGGCCTCTGACATCAGGCTCTAATTAAAATCTCTTAAGATCTTAAGCACTGAAAATAATAAGGTGCCCAATTCCACCCTGTATAATTTAAAAATACATTGCAAAGTGTTGGAAAAGCAACGAAGTTATGATTCTTCCACCCCAGAGACTACAACTACAGAATCTGCCCCAGAACAGCAAATATAAAAATCTTACATTTTTGTGGGGTTTGTTTGTTGTTGGTGGTGTTGTTTTGGCTCCTTTGAATTCATGTATCCATGTCTTCCATCTTATCAAAAAACTTTGGACCAAGGCAGTCTACAGATGCTCAAAAGTGTCCTTGAAATGAACCCAGAACACTAGCTGACTGGATGGATGGATGGATGGATGGATGGATGGATGGATGGATGGATGGATGGATGGATGGATGGATGGATGGGTGGGTAGATATGGGTAAATAAGTATACTTAACAAACCAAGTAAAGCCAAATGCTATTTGGAGACTAAGTTATAGGTACATAGGTATCCACAGTATAATCCTTTTAACTTTTCTTTCTGTTTAAATTATTGTAATAGCTCTCCAGGATCAAGCCTAGGTCTCTCACAAACATGGATAAAAGCACCGAGAGTGTCTGGATCATTGTAGAGCCTCTCTCCAGAAAATGATGACAAAAATTGAAACCAACCAGCACACCAGGATCCTTGTTTCTTCTATGGCAAGACCAAGATAATGATGTGGTCCACAGTCATCTGGCACTGTGGTTCCTTCATGAAAACAGTGACTGGCGGGTCCCGGACCTTCACCACCACCTCAGCTATCACAGTGAAGTCTGCCATCAGAAGACTGAAGGAACTGAAAGACCAGAAGTGCTACCGTTTGAGTAGCCATGGCCTACAATAAATGAGTTAACTCATCACAAAAGCAAAATAAAGAGTGTTGTTAAGTAAATCTTCTGGCCCAGTATCTTCCTGAAGACACCATCGATCTCTCTTTTCTTTTTTCTATCTGAACTTTTGAAAGAGTAGACAAAGAAAACTCTTTGTCTCTACTTCCTCCTTACCTTCTGGTAACTCTTTTCCTTCAGGTACGTAAAAAAGAAATCAGGCGTTTAAAAACAAGTTGAAATACCCTTAATACTCCAACCAATCCCTTTTTCTTCTAGCTTCCAAGGTGTCATTGCTTTTCTAATGTTAATATATATTTCCACACATGTGTATGTATGTGTGCATGCAAATTCTTTGATGATTATTTTCCTATTGAATTTTTTACTGGTGTCTTTCTAAAATTTACCCACATGCATATAAAACATATCCTGGAACTTCTACCTTTTGTGTGCAGTGTTCTCAAGGTCTGTCAGTGTTGTTACTTGTGGACCTAATACACTGATTTAAACTGCCGTATAATTTATCATAGAAGGATCCACAATTCACTTGCGCAGTCTACTACTGAGTTCCCACTTTCTGTCACAACAATAAAGAAGCATAGTTAAGGCATTTCTCATTGTTTATAAATTTACATTTTTAAACATATGTCTCAATACTGAATTGGCATATTGTACAATTTACATATAGTCAATGCCACAAAATGCTGGGGAGTTTCTTTCCAGTGTGGCGGTCTCAAGTTACAGATGCTGAGTTTCTTCACATCCTGCCAGAGTTTAGCATTGTCAGGTTTTTTCAATTATTTGAAAATTTCAAGAATACACCTAAAAAGCAATCAAACTTAAAAATTTACATTTTTTTCCTTTTGATGTGCTATCATCAATTCAGTATTTACCTGTTTCAATCGTTCATGTTTTTTGCTGGTTTTTTTCCAACTGCAATTTTGTTTTTGTCTGTGATTTGTAAGTTTCCCCTCAATACTGACTGTGGCCTAATCTGTTGTTTTTCAGTCTGTTGTTTTATTAGCAGTAGTAATTGTACAAACTAATATAGTTCATTATATTTTTATGAATGTATATAATATATTTTTATTATATTCACTCTCCTCTTTTTTATTGCTGTCCATTTCTTCTGTTCCCTTTCTTCTTTTATATCTCTTAAAAATATATATTATATATAATATATATTTACATATATTCTGCATATAATGGTCTCCAGTTCTATCAGTTTTCTTTCAAACCAATTCTGTTCTATTTTGCTAAAATATTGTGTGTCTTTGTGTGTGCCTGTGTGTTTTATACACCCTTCTGTTGATTACCATCTAGGCCAGTTCTATATCTACCAATCAACATGGTGTGCCAAGTATCTCTGTGGTGTGCTGGCTTAGATTCCAGCAACTGAACTAATTTCCATTCCCATCAAAGTGTATAACATCCCCCCCACACACACATGCACACCCTCAGCACTTATTGTTTTCATTTGGAATTTTTAAAATTTACGCTTATTTTGTGAGGTAAGGGTATGTGCATGCTGTGGTCCCAAAGTGCCATGGTGCAAGTATGGAGGACAGAGGACAACTTGTAGCAATTCTGTGCCTCATTTGCCAGGGCCAGGGCCTTTGCCTGCTGAGACATCTCACAGGCTCGTTTGTTTTTCTTTCTTTTTTGTTTTCTATCCTGTTTTGTTTGGGGAGTTTTGTTTATTTGTTTGTTTTTGCTTTTGTTAGTTTTTTGTTTTTTTGAGACAGGGTTTCTCTGTAGTTTTTGGTATCTGTCCTAGAACTATCTTAGGTAGACCAGGCTGGCCTCGAACTCACAGAGATCTGCCTGCCGGGATTAAAGGAGTGTACCACCACTGCCTGGCTTTATTTTTTGAGACAGGGTTTCACTGCGTAGTCCTGGCTGTCCTGGAACTCTAGCTGTGTAGTAGAGGCTGGCCTTGAACTCCAAGATCTGCCTGTCTCTGTTTTCTAGGTGCTAGGTTTAAAGACATGTGCCAACACTGCCCAGTGAGTTCATTTCTTAAGTTCATTTTCTTCTTATATTTCTTTCAGCTTATTGAATGCAAATATTTTTCCTTGGTCTTTTAACATGGTAATTTAAACAGAAACTTCAACTTTTTTTTAATGTATAAGTTCCTATACACTAAAAAATGGTTTCCTCCTCCAAAGTCATATAAAGATATATATTCTCCCCAGTTATCTTCTGAAAGCTTTATTCTGATTTTCACTTTAAAGTCTTCAATTCACCTGATTTACAAGTTAGTTAAGATAATTAAACTTGTCTGAGCATGTGCGTGAGGGTTTTCAGTGAGGTTAAACTGAGGTGGCTACACCAAATATGGGTGGCATCATTCTATGGGATGAGAACACAGACTGAAGGCAAAAAGGAGCAAGCCAACAGAACACCAGCATTCATCTTTCTGCAATATCACCAGCTGCCAACACAGCTCCTATTGTAGTCATGTCCTTCCTGCCATGACAGACTGTACCTTCACACTGTGTTGTTCACAAACCTGCCTTCCCTTACATTGTTTTTGTTAGGTATTTGTCAGAGCAAAGAGCCAAATCTATTTATAGCAGGAGAATCTTGTCTTCTCGACAAACAGCTAACTGAACTACAGCCATTTGTAGCAAATCCTACCTCCCCTCCACTACCTTACATAACCAATTTTCTGCACCAAGCTTGTTCATGTTCATCTAGACCACTTATCCATATCAAATTGCTTCAATTCCTCCTTATTCCTTTTCAAAGCACTTTAAAAATCAACTGATCCAACTCTGCACACCACCTTGCTGTGATTCTATTTGTAAAAAGTTTGATTTATATTTTAATTAGGGAAGATTACCTCCTCTTTAATATTCTCTTTATTCATGAATATGGTATATATCTTCATTTAATTCATAAATCATGTCTTATTGATTATATACATGTTGTGGGATGTTTCACTCTTTTGGCTTTTGGGGGGACCCACCACTCAGTTCCAAAATAAATCATACACAGAGGCTTATTCTTGGTTATGAATGCCTGGCCTTAGCTAGGCTTCTTTGTTGTCATCTTAAGTTATCCCACCTACCTTTTCCCTCTGGGCTTTTATCTTTTTTTTTACTTCTGTGTGTCTCACTTTCATTCCTACTCCATGACCGTGTGGCTGGGTGGTTGGTCCCTGACGTCCTCCTCTTCTTGTTCTCTTCCCTCATCCTCCTTGCTCCTTCCATTTACTCTCGCTGCCTGGCAAGCCCTCCTATTCTTGCTTCTGCCTCGCTCAGCTCTTCTTAGACAGGTGTTTTAGACAGGCAATGTATCACAGCTTCACAGGGTTAAACAAATGCAGCATAAACAAAAGTAACACACCTTAAAATGATATTGCCCAAACATTTATGTGTATGTGTGTTCATTTTTTTACTACATTTATTTCTTGGTACATTATTGCTTTTTTTATAACTAGATGGTATTAATATATATAAGTAGATACATTTAAAGCTTCAGCTCTATATTACCACACCCTACATTACATTTAGCATAATTGATCACTTCCTTAAAATTTCTTATTGAAGCTAGATATGGTAGTGCTACCTGTAGCCACTGGTAGAGGAAGTTGATGCAAGAAGGTCGCTTGAGGTCAGGAATTTAAGGACAGTCTAATGGCACCACACATTCATCTTTCTTTCATATAGCTCAAACGTCTTTGTTGTCTTTCCTTCACCCTGGCATCTTCCTTGAACACCGCTCTTCTCGCCTTATGGATGCTCCCCCAGTGTGTTGAAGTGTTCTGGGTATTTCAAGTATTACCTGTATGAAGATGAATTTCAGTGCTATGCCTTCAGTCTATGTCTCTCCTTTCAGCTCTCGATTTTCCTGGCTCATTCTGGCTTATCTAAAGGCAGTTGGGACTTAACAACTTTAGAATGTAATTCATCATTTTCTCCAATGGACACATCTCCCTTGCATTAACACAATCTTAACTCGTGATCCCACTAACCACACTTGTCATCCAGGCAAGAACTCTTTGATTGTCTCCTCCGTCCCAGCCTGGTACCAGGGCCACAGTTGTTCCTGCCTCCTGGTCTTCACTACTCAAGCCTCTGATGGACTCTCTTCAGCTTTCACCCAGACAATAAATAATGAATAGAACAATGAATAACAAATTCTCTGTTTTTTTCTACCCGGAATGTGGGTGCGACTATACCTTGCTAATAAGTGTTCTTCTCTAGACACTGAAGTGACTTATTTAAAACTCTGATCTTGCTATGCTCCTTTCTGGCCTAAAGCCCCTTTAACATCTCCATATTGCAGACAAAATGGTAAATGCCTTTATTATTAGAAGAGTTCACCATCATCTAGCCTGGACATTTTTCTCTATCCTTGTTTATATAATCTGTTCTTTTTCTTTTCATACCTTTGCATAGACATCTGTCCCTTCTAGGTGTGTCTCCCATTTCATTTCTTCCTCCTGCCTCTAACCACGTTGTACTTTACCTCCCTATCTCTACTTAACTCTTGACACCCTTTAAGATCCGACTCACCTGTCAGCTCATTCAAAACACCGATCCACTTCTGAGGATTTAACTAAGTGCTTCCCTTTTATGATCTCATAAAAGCCATGATTATTTTTATAGATTGCACTTACTGTATTGCCCTGTAATTGTCTGTTTATGTATCCCCACTGAACTGTAACTCAGCGAAAGATGAAACTGAGTTTTATTCATGTTTGAACTTCTAGAACCTAGGTGCCGAAGAGATGACTCAGCTGGTAAAGGAGTTTGCTACCTAAGCCTTGATGTTGTGAGTTCCATTCCCAGAACTCACCTGGTGGAAAAAGAGACTCTTACAAGTTGTCCTCTGACCACAACACATGTGCCATGGTATGCACATATAGCTATACACACAAACACAAATTAAAATGTAATTTTAAAAATGCCAGAATAGTGACCTATTAGTATGAGTAGTATATTAGTAAGTATATTTTTGACTAAGGCAATTTAGACTAAGAGAGGTTTATTTGGCTTATATTTCCAGAGTGATAAGAGTCCATTAAAAGCAGAAAATCATGGCATCAAGTAGCAGGTGTAGTGGCTGAAGCAACAAGCTGAGAAAGTTACATCTTGATCTTCAAGCATGGAGCAGAGGGGAAAACGTAAGAATAGCATATGGCTTTGAAACCTCAAAGCCCATCCCAAGTGTGGTGGTTTGAAAGAAAATGGATCCTATAGGGAGTGGCGCTATTAGGAGGTGTGAATTGTTAGAGTAGATATGAGCTTGTTGGAGGAAGTATGTTGTTGGGGGCTATGGACCCCCAGACCCTGAATTTCTTGTAAACAACTTGTTATGCTTGCAGTTGCTCTGAGCAAAACATCTTGTTTTCATGTGTTTACAGCTGCTCTGAGCACGAGACCCTTAGGAGTTCCTGATGTTTTCTGGTGGGTCTGGCTGGAGCATGGCTATCAGTTAAGGATCCCTATATAAGCTGCCCTGGAACACAATAAAGGGGGCATTCTTGGGGGATCCAAAGATGACCTATGTCTCTGTCTGTCTGTATCTATGTGTGTGTCTCAATCTCCATGCCCTTGCCCAGCTTGAGCAAACCTTCTGTAATGCAGGCAGTGTGCTACAGGCATAGTGCCATAGTACACATAGGACAGGCACTACAGGGCCGTAGTACATGTAGTAGAGCAGACTTTACAGTATGTCACTGTGGAAGAGGGCTTTGAGGTCTCCTATGCACAAGCTACACCCAGTGACACAATTCACTTCCTGTTGCCTTCAGATCAAGATGTAGAACTCTCAGCTCCTTCTCAAGCACCAGCTCTGCTTCATCTCACCATATCCTGCCATGATGATAATGAACTAAACCTCTGAAACTGTAAGCCACCCCAAATAAATGTTTTATCTTATAAGAGTTGCCTTGGTCATGGTGTCTCTTTATAGCAATAGGAACCCTGAACAAGACACCCAATATCATCTTCCTTCAGCAAAGTCATACCTCCTAAGCCTACTCAAACAGTTCCACCAACTAGGGTCAAATAATCAAATATCTGAGCTTATGGGGGGCATGCTCATTCAAACCATAGGTAGCAAAGTCTAAGGTGAGCATTCAGAATCATATGGGAAAATAGAAAGCAAGGTGTGATGAGGCGAGGGTAGTCAAAACTGGAACACATAGTGGCTGTTATCATGGTCAATTCAAGCTGCTAAAATAGTACTGTGGACTAGATGACTCATAAACAACACAATGTTTTTTCACACGTCTGGAGGCAGGAAGTCCTAAAGGAGGATGTTAGCATGTTCAAAGTTCTGGTCAGGCTGGGACTCTCTGCTCCTGGTTACTGACTGCTGTCTATTACTATATCCACACACAGCAGAAGTCCTCGTAAGTCCTTTTTACAGGACCATTAATGCCATTCATGGTGGCTTCACTCTTCTGACCTGATTCCCTCCCCCAAACTGACTCCTAATGCCCATTAGGGGATTAGATTTCAATATGTAGAGAATACATATAGTCTACTGCACATGCCATTCTTACCTAGAGTTTTCATTGGGACTTTGTAAAGAGTGTCTGAGAACATCAGCAGAGTCAAACTGTCAGAGGGTTATCTGTAAAGTTCACAGGAGCTCATCCAGAAAAGCCATTGCAGGTCTTAGAGGAAAGCCAAATGCTCTCCCTAAACTCTAGGCAATGCTTCTAGGCTGCCCGTTCTAGTGGCAGCCTCAAGATCCGAGTTCTGCCTCTGCGAGTTCCCATTCCTCACTCTGTGTCTTGCAGCTGTTCCTTTATCTTCTTTTGGCGCTGACCCAAGATTGGGTTACAGCCCCTCCTTGATTTCCCATCCCAAATGCAAGAGAGGCAGCTGTGTGTGGTAGGCACTTCCTGGAAATTCAAAGATAGTGCTTGCCATTCAGGGGAGGTGGGGGCTCTATGGCAGATATGCAGGGCTCTTCAGCAGCCAATTCAAAACTGAAAACACGATTTCCTTGCTCTACTTCCACCAAGCTAAGTGTAAGCTGCCTGGCATTTTGCTCAGCCTGCTCTCCCACTTTTCCTCACCTGTCTTCCTCCCAGATTCTCCAATCATGTCTTAAGTAGAATGATTTTGTGATCTTTTCATTGGTTTTTTATATTTATCATTTCAATCCATGTGATTATTTCTTCTCAATGAAATCATTTGTTTTATGGGTAAAGTCATATAGAAAAGAATACCTTTAGCTCTGATGACCAATCCCTGAACTGGATGGACAGTCATTATAGTGTTCAGGTTGAAAAATCTAAGTAGTAAATTGGATACAATTATGTCCAAATGAAGTCTCAAAATAGTCCCAAGTTATTGCCTTTACATAACATTCCTTTTAGTTTAAATACATATGTGTGGTCATTATGAATGGAATATTTCTTTTTTTTATTTTTTTTGTTTTGTTTTGTTTTGTTAATTTATTTATTTATTAAAGATTTCCGTCTCTTCCCAGCCACCGCCTCCCATTTCCCTCCCCCTCCACCAATCAAGTCCCCCTCCCTCCTCAGCCCGAAGAGCAATCAGGGTTCCCTGCCCTATGGGAAGTCCAAGGAACCCCCACCTCCATCCAGGTCTAGTAAGTTGAGCATCCAAACTGCCTAGGCTCCTACAAAGCCAGTACGTGCA
>NW_004949095.1:6446171-6448086 GCF_000317375.1 Microtus ochrogaster
GTACTTCCCACTTTCTCTTCTATCAGGTTCAGTGTGTTCGGACTGACATTGAGGTCTTTAATCCATTTGGACTTGAGTTTTGTGCATGGTAATAAATATGGATCTATTTTCATTCTTCTACATGTTGACATCCAGTTTTGCCAGCACAATTTGTTGAAGATGCTCTCTTTTTTTCATTGTATACTTTTAGCTTGAATGGAATATTTCTAAACAGCAGAACGTTCTAATGGTTTGGAAACTTCTAGACTCCTTAATGAAGTTTTTTCAAAAGCTTGAATTCATTCGAGGCCAACATAGTCTACAAAGTGAGTCCCAGGACAGGCTCCAAAGCTACAGAGAAACCCTGTCTCAGGAAAAAAAAAATTCTCTCCAGTGTTGGGGGCTACAGACCCTGACCCCTTGACTTTCTTTGCCTGCCTCAGACCCTTTGTCTGCTGGAGTGATCTGAGAAAAACAACTGTTTACCTGTGCCTGCAGCTGCTTTGAGCTCCAGACCCTCGAGACCCTCGTGAGTTCCTGATGGCAGGGGAGTGACTTCTGGTGGGTTTTACAGCTGGAAATTCCAAGAGCCGGGGCATGGCTATCAGTTGAGGATCCCTATATAAGCTTCCCTGGAGCACAATAAAGTTGGCATTCTTGTTTCAAGTATCCCCGTGTTTCTGTCTCTCTGTGTCTGTGTATGTTTTTAAATCTCCAGCCTGGTTCCCAGCTCATGTATCATCCTGTAGTGCAGGCACTACACTCCAGCAAATAATTGTCAGGAGCTGACTTTGAGCCAGGTGCCATGATAATCCCTGGAGACTAGCTGGAGAAGGAAAGACTTGCTCTGTGGAGGGTATATTCTAGCACAGAACACAGCTAATAAGAACAAAATCGATGGTTGCACACTATAGAGAAGTCTATGAGAGAAACAACATAATGAGTTGATCAAGAACAAGGTGTGATAGAGGCTGTGCTCTCCAGGCATCTTAGGCGAGTCTCTCTGAACCCTGAGCTGTTATGTAAAGTTCTGCTTAAAGAAGAGGCCCCAGGTCTGAGAAACAAGATACTCCAACATTTAAAGGTCAGACAGAGAAATGCAAGACATAAAAAGTACTGAGCAGCCAACGAGGCAGGATAAAGTCAAAAAAATAGTGATACTTCAAAAGTCAAAAAAGTATCGCGCAACCATTAAGTTAGAGGCATAAATTCATGTCCACTGTATGTTGCATAATCAGCTCGAGATTCTCCCTGATCTCCAAGTTTATTAAGCTGGAGAAACAGATAGGATGGTTCTCCACACCAAAAAGTTTCAGGGGAGACTTTGCAAGCTACCCGGGTATCTGATAAAACATCAGATTATGCATGTACTATGGCTCTTCAGGCTTGGGGCTGAACACAAAGCTGGAGGCAGTGAAAGATCGACTCTGGGCTGCCTCAGTGTTGGCATAAATTTTGTTGGCTGATTCTTAGTAGACAATTCCAAAAGATCTTTGTGATGAGAACAAAGTGTAAAAGCATGATTATAAAATTAGGATGGGAGTTTCACAATTCCTATGCTAAATGCAGGCTTAGCTCTGTAAATTTGTACCTAGGTTTTAAATGTTTATGTATTGTTTGTATGGTGTGTGTTTGCCTCATGGGGGTCTACCATGGTGCATGTGGAGAGGTCAGAGGACAGCTTTGTGGAGTCAGTTCTGTCTTTCCACCTTTATGAAGCTTCTGGGGATAGAACTCAGGCCACCAGCCTTATACAACAAATGTCTTTATCCTCTGAGCAATCTGACTGCCCCCCCCCTTTTTAATGGGAGGCAATGGTCATTAGAAATAAGGAATGATACCTTTGTCACACAGTGCCTGGTGGCAAATTCCAGTTCCCAGCTGAAAGCAGAAGCACTCATGAGAAGAAATTCAGCCTTTCATTTTTTTTTTTTTT
>NW_004949095.1:6448186-6465850 GCF_000317375.1 Microtus ochrogaster
CCTGGAACTAGCTCTGTAGACCAGGCTGGTCTCGAACTCACAGAGATCCGCCTGCCTCTGCCTCCCGAGTGCTGGGATTAAAGGCGTGTGTCACCGTCTTCCCACAGACAGTGTGATATTCTAGAGCACATTCCCTTGATAGCAAAGTCTGTACCAATGGATGCTACAGCCATTTTGATGTGTGCTGTTTTGTTGTCAGTTTGCTGACATGCAGCTTTGATATAGTCATTTTGATACTGGGAACATCTTGATGTGGCTGCCTTGATGTGGCTGTTTTGATATGGGAACATTTTGACTCTACCTAAAAACAAACCAATAAACTCTTCACTTACAAAAAATATGTAACAAGTAGCATACATGACAGATCTTCCCACCCACTTCCTGAGCCCCCATCTCATCCTGGTAGATAAGTCTAGTAGATAATTCTATAATTACCTTCTCCCTATAATAGAAGCCAGACTGCCGAAGTAGGCACTGTCATCACAGAAAATATCCCCATCAAGGAAAGAAGATATTGGAAGAGTGGATCCAAGTTATTAACACAGCTTGATAGGTGAAAGATGATTCTAGAAACACCGACTGTGCTTGGATTGTTCAGAAGCAGCCTCTTGAAGAATTGATGCTATCCTTATATCAGAAGCCCTGATATGGGTCACAACCTGTCTATCTGCCTCTCTAGATCTTGAAAGAGCTGTGTGTGATCAGGCATTTCTGTGACAGCCTGTCGTGATTTGAATGAGAATATCCCCATCGTGGGCTCAGATATCTGAATTCTTAGTCCCTAGTTGGTGGTGCTGTTTGGGTAGACTTAGGAAATGTGGCCTTCCTGGAGGACAGCATGTCACTGGGGACAACTTTTGAGGTTCAAAGTTTTTGGGAAATATTGTTTTAAGGTGCATTACTTTTGTTTATACTGTGAAACATTTGTTTAATGGTGTAAAGATGTGTTGCTTTTGTTTATGCTGCATTTTTTTAAACCTGTGAAGCTGTGATTCTTTGCCTGTCTAAAACACCTGATGGTCTAATAAAGCGCTGAATGGCCAACAGCAAGGCAGGAGCAAGGATAGGCGGGGCTGACAGGCAGAGAGAATAAAAAGAAGGAGAATTGAGGAAGAGGAGAACCAAGGAGAGACCAAGGGGAGGAGGACATCGGGGACCAACCACCCAGTCACCCAACCAGCTGCGGAGTAAGAGTGAAAGTAAGATATACAGAACCAAGAAAAGGAAAAAGCCCAGAGGCAAAAGGTAGCCAGGATAATTTAAGAAAAGTTGGCAAGAAACCAACCAAACTAAGGCTGGACATTCATAACCAAGAATAAGGCTCCATGTATGATTTATTTGGGAACTGGGTGGTGGGTCTCCCAAAAAAGCAAGAGAGTAAACCATTGCCCAACACAAAGCCATGAGCCATTCCCAGTATGCTCTCTCTGCTTCCTCTTTGTGCTTTAAGATGTAAGTTCTCACCTTGCTGCTCTAGTCACCAAGCCTGCCAGTGTGATGGACTCTAGAACTGTAAGCGCAAAATAAGCCCTTCCTCTTAATGTTGCCTTGGACATGCTGTATCGTTACAGCATCATAATGAATACATAGGCCATGGGCCTTTGAGTGGAGAACAGTGCCAGGGAGCACAAATAAGAAAAAAGAGTCACAGCACTGCTCACTCAAACAAGAAGTAGCCGTCCCAAGCTGCCCAGTGACAGTGGTAGACATGGAGAAACTGGCTGACCAAGTTTTGAACTGATCCAGGGTTGATATTTGTCATTCAGATGTGATGGGAGCAAAGTTATGAAGTTGTTTGGTCTTTTGCCCCACTGATATTGTCATGGATCTAAATGTTCTACCTTGTTGATCCCATGGATGAACAGAGAATATAAACTCACTTCCTTCTCTTCTTTAATAGTTCTCTAAGCAAAATGAGTCAAACACCCTGGGAAGCCAGATGAATAAATCATTCATATAATTAATGCTTTAATTCCTTTACAACTACATCTTTATATTATTTCTTCCCATGAAATAAAATATTAAGTATTTTACAAATATACCTGTCTATTTATGTCACTATTATCTTGATAAAGATTTGAAATATCACTTAATTTTAGTATGTCCTTACAGAGTATTGTATAACATGTTAAAAAAAATATATACAATTCACACTATTTGTCTCCTAGAAATACCAATTCTTTCCCCAAACTAACTTACTTCATTTTCCACTGAAAAGACCTCCTATATTGTTTCAATCTCAATCCCTCTGAATATTCTGATATTAATTTTGGCCAGCAAACTAAGATAAAGTGCCAATCCCTGTGCATCATCACTGTGCCAGCCACTAAAGCAGTGGTTCTCAGCCTTCCTAGTGCTGTGATCCTTTAATACAGCTCCTCCTGCTGTGGTGACTCCCATCATAAAATCATCTTATTGCTACTTTCTAACTATAATTTTTCTACTGTTATGAATCATAAGTATCTGATATGCAGGACACCTGATATAGGACCCAAAGGGGTTGCGATCCACAGGTTGAGAACCACTGCATTACAGGGGACAAAAACATAAATAAGAAATTATTCTTGCCCTTGAGAAATATATCCAGAGAGATCGACTTGGCTACTGAGAAAATGCAAAAAATAAATAAATAAATAAATAAATAAATAAATAAATAAATATTAAAAAAAGGGCTGGAGAGATGGTTCAGTGGTTAAGAGCATTGCCTGCTCTTGCAAAGGTCCTGAGTTCAATTCCCAGCAACCACATGGTGGCTCACAACCATCTGTAATGGGGTCTGGTGCCCTCTTCTGGCCTGCAGACATACACACAGACAGAACATTGTATACATAATAAATAAATAAAAAATATTTAATAATAAATATTAAAAAAAAGAAAATGCAAAACATAATAAACAATAGGGATATTACTGTGAACCTTCACTCACTGCTTCAACATTTCTGATAGGGCCATGGGTACAGAGTAGTGATAAATCATGTGCTCGGCATGCACAAGATCCTGGGTTCAGCCCAACCACCACATGAAAACAAAACTGGCCCAGAGAGAAGGCTCAGCAGGTAAAGGCACTTGCTATCAAGCCTAAGGATCTGAGTTTTAGCTCTAGGAACCACATGGTGGAAGAACTGACTTCTGCAAGCTGTCCTTAGACCATCACACACACGCACACGCACACGCACACGCACACACAAAACCTCATTAAAGGAATACTTAATCCGAATCAGCACAGTTAAATTAAAAATTACTAAATAAAACCCAGACTATAGAACATGCTGGTCATGCTGGCATTTGTCTCTAATCCTAGTACACAGGATGCTGAGGCAGGAGGATTATGAGTATCTAGGCCAATCTGGGCTATACAAGGAGACTCTAAAACAAATAAACAGGCTAGCCTGGACTACAGAAAGAGACTATCTCAAACAACACTAAAAAAAAGCAAAGCAAAACAGAATGGATTTACTTGGATGGAGCCCAGTGAGAGAGCATTTGTTCTAACATGAACCAAGCCCTCATTCAATCCTCAACAGCTCACAAAGAAGAAAGTTACCATGTGGTGGATAGTAGGTGCCATAAGCCTACATGTTTGGTAGTTATTTAACCAGGGAGTGACTGAGGTATTACACCCTACCAGAAAAAGGAAAGGGAAAATGACATTTAAACATGGGAAACCCTCTGGGATAAGCACTGCCCTCAATGTTTCACTGCGTCTTATCTCATTTAGCCCTCCCAGCAGACCCACTGATAAAGGAAGACAGCCTCTCAGGACACAGGACTCTTCTCCAAGGTCATTCAGCTCAGATTTGGCGCGGAGTCTGGATTCAATTCTAGCAGAAGGCAGTCCGTCTAGGCCCCTCAAGTAAGGCAGCGGCACGGGCTCCAGTTCAGGTACAAAGGTAACTCATGTTTGAAAGGATGACTTTAGGTTATTAGGACTTTACAAACAAATGGTCATAGCCAATCTAGATCCACCACTGAGTAACTCAGGGTGGGTCACAGTGGTTGTTAATAAATGTTACAAAGATGGACTAAATATGATCTTTAGCTCTCAAAATGACTATATCTAATCTTTTAGGTCTTGAATCTAGAAAGGGCCTTTTTCCCCTCAAAATAGAAAAACTAATAATCATAACATTTATTGCACTTTTACTAGCGCTGGGATTTATACTAAATATATAGACTTTATATTCTTGTAAGATAGAGTGAGTCCTGCAGGTTAAACACAGGTCGTTAGACTTAATGTCAAGCAACTTTATGTGTTGAACCATCTCACTTGCCCAAAATCATGGATTTAGAACCAGGTTGGAAAGGTTCAATTATTTGTTTCTCCTTTCTTCTCCTCCCTTCCTGATTTTTTTTTTGTGTGTGTGTGTGTGTGTGTTGTTGTTGTTGTTGTTTGTTTTTGCTTCTTGGGCTTTTTTTCCCCCCTCAGATTATCCATGTGGGGGAAGCCAGCTACCATATTCTGTGCATTCCTACAGAGAGGTCCGTGTGGAAGAAACTGAGGCCAGCTGCTAACGGCCATGTATGTCAGCTTCAAAGCAGAAGCTGCAGCTACAGTGAAGCCCACAGATGTCTGGGATCAGCCTTTGGGTTGGTTGCCATTTACCAGAGACCTAGAGCTAAAACCATCCAGTTAAGTTGCTCTGAGACTCTGACCTCATAAATATGGAGACATGGTATTTGTGGGGTGAGTTATTACTCAGAAATAAGAGATGAATAGTTAACTCTGATGAACTGCTCCTTATCCTGAAGGCTGAGTTCAGATGTGTCTGAATGTCTCTCCAGTGACCCCACCCCCTACACACACACACACACACACACACACACACACACACACACACGCACATATGCACACACGTGCACCCTGAACTTCACCACCCAGGTTCTTTCTTTTCTCCTTATTATTTACAAATAATCAATTGTCCCAAAGAGAATCCCTCTCTTGCCATTGGCTTCAGGTCTAGCCTCTGACTTAACCACCTAGTGGGGTGAGGGGCTTTGCTCACTGGGATGGTTCCTTAGACACACCAGTTTGTCTCACTTGCCCACTCAGCCCCTCATGAGCTCCATTTCTCTCCTTTATCTCATTTCTCTTCCAGGAATAGATGACATGGAATAGATCCAGGCAGTTAGTTAATAACCACTCGCCTTTTCCCCAGGTACAAGGGAGTCTGAGGATGGATGGCTTGAACCCAGGAGCCCAAGGATAATCTGGGCAATATTGCAAGATTCAGTCCTTGGCCAAAAAGAAATTTAATATTAAAAAGATATTATTCTACCAAATATCCCATCTCCGGGAAGCCAATATTTGTATTTCTATTCACAGGCATGAGGGTCTTTTGCCTTTGATCGCATGGGGCTAGATGGACCAACCAGGACCAAACCCCACATTTGACTAGCCCCAGAGTCTGTTCTTTTTGACAAATTTACCTTTTCATGCTTTTTTTTTTTTTTTGTTGTGATAGTAGAACACATGGAAGAGTGGCGTAGATTGTGCCTGCTGTAAACATAGCACTTATAATGGATTGTAAGAAATATTTATTTTTTGCTCTGTTCAGTCAAGCAGCTGATATATGTTGTCAATATATCTCCTCCAACTCCTAATGTCTTTGTGGAACAGAATAAGGTACTTTGCTGGTGAACTAGCGCCTGGGTTTCAGCAGGAGACTTGGCTGAAAGTGTTCACCACGGGGGGGGGGGGGGGGCGTTCTCTGACGCTCCTCTAGCCCCTGCTGGAGCTCTGTAACATGTTTCCTTCCATTCTCCACAGCAGCCCTGCTGCCTTCCCCACTCTGCTAATCTTCAAACATCCACGTTTCCCACCCACACTGTCACTTCCTCTTCGCTCTCAGCAAATGACTCAACACCCACTGGCAGGGAAAGCACTAGCCACCCAATGGTAAGCACCTCAGTTTCCAGACTTCCCACTGCCACAGCCGGAGCCTAACTTCCCCTGTGCGAAGGGACTGTTCCTCTTTGCTACTGCTACAGCTGGGCCTTGGCATCCCCAACCCTGGCCCCCCTCCCCCGGTTAATCAGAGTTCTTGCTCTTCTTTTGTGATTCTCTCTTCCTTCCCTACTAAGTCCTTTTTATCAGTATTTAAAATATTCAATTCTGCTATGGAAAGAAAGGTAAACAACCAAGTCAACAAATGAACCAAAGCTCTCAGGTACTTGTCTTTTTTCACTTCATGTGTCAGCCACAGAATGGTCTAGACCTAGCCTCAAGGCTTCCTCAACCTCCCGGCCCTCCCTGCCTCAATACCTCTCTCAATATTTTATCACCAAGGGCAGTAGTAGGCTCCTTAATAAGAAGCCCTCGGGAGAGCTCCCACTCTCAGGGTTTGACATGACTTTTCATAGTCTCTTGAAATATTCCCTTTGTTTGGCTGAATTTTCTGTCTTTCCCTCTGTGTTTTCCCGTTCTTTTCTTTGTTTTAAATAATGTCTCATCTCTCCCAAACCGGCCTTGAACTCAATTCACAGCTAAAGATGACCTTAAATTCTGATCTTTTAGCCTGTGCCACCTTAGGAGTGACGGCCTTTGTGACCACACCCAGTTGTGGTGATGGGGATCAAACCCAGAGCTTAGGGCATGGTAAGCAAGCATGCTACCAACTGAACTACTTTCCTAGCCCCCTGTCTTTTAATATCCCCATCAGCTGACAGTCCCCACTTCATGAGGCCCTGTACCAGGCCCTGGCCTCCTCCATTCTCAGTCTCCACACTTGCAAGTGGGCCCATATGTCCCCTCAGCTTTAGTTACCGTCTCTCTCTGCCTATTGCTTCCAAACCTGTAATTCCCAACAGGATATACCAACCTGTCCCCTGACTATTTCCAGTTAACTGAATCATTTCAAACTCTCCTGCTTTTCCCTTCCAAGCTGTTCTTCCTCCTACCATCTTTTCAGATCTCTTTCTTAGGTTAACATACAAGCGATGGGTTTCATCATGATGCCTTCAGGTATTTGTGCCATATGCTTTATTCCCATCTATTTCCCTCCCCCACTGCCTTTCTCCACACCTACTGTTCCTCCCTTCCAGCTCATTCCCTTCCTTCTCCCAGTTAGTCCCAACCTTGGTTTTCATTTGTATTTATCCATGTTTGTGTGTATGTGCACATGTGGGTATTTGTGGGTGTGGACATGGGCATGTGTCCGGCACACAGTGTGTGTCTGGAGATCAGAAGACAACTTTTGGGTTGTCTTCCACCTTGCCTTGCACCTTGTTTGGACAAGCTTGCTTATCTTGCTTTGTTTTTTTCCTGCTGTATATGCCAGGCCAGCTAGCCCATGAGCTCCCGGGGACTCTCCTGACTCGCCTCTCATCCCCCAAGAGCAGCACTGTGATTGTAGATGAGGGTTGCTGCATCAGGCTTTCCTCAAGGCCCGGTACCAGGGCTGCTTCTGGGTATTTGAACTTAGGTCCTCGTGCTTACGAATCAAGTGCTGACACACTGAGTCGTCTTCCCAGCACCCCGACCTCAACTTTACTGCCACATGTATTCAATTATCTTATTTTCTACCTCCTTTAAGATCTTTCTCCCCTTCAAGAGGTCATTTCTACATACAAATACACACATACACACATATAATTTTAATCTAGGTTCTGATATGAAAGATGTGATATTTTTGAATCTATCTTATTTCGCTTACCGTGATTTCCATTGCATCTATTTTCTAACAAATGTCATGATTTCATTTTTCTTTATGGTTGCATAAAACTCCACTGTGCTACATTTTCTTCGTCTATTCATTTATTGATACTTAGGCCGGCTCCACTCCCTGGCTGTTTTGAATAGGGTAGTGATAAACCATGGATGTGTAAGTATCTCTGTGGTATGTTGACTTAAACTCTCTCTCATATGTGTCCTGATGCCTATCCCTCTTAAGCACCACTGGAATCTGTGCTCATTTCCTTTCCATTTCTTCTATCATGGCCAAGAGTCCATCTTTTATATTCAGGATTATTTCAAGAGTCTCCTGGCTGGTCTTGCTTCTAATCTTGTTATTCTCTAACCCATTCTTCATCCTGGAATCAGAGTGATCCTTTAAAAATACAACTCCTTTAGGATAAAGTCATAACTCCTTGGCATGGTGTGGGTGGCTTTTCATGGCCTAGCCATTTTTACCAGGCTTTCCTTTGCAATTCCAGCCCAAAATCTCAGTGAACTGATTCTGGATTCTTTGCTAAAAAAGCTGTCCTTAGTCCCAATAATAAAACCTAGCTAACAGCTCTGGGACATCCCCTTTTCTCCAACTATCCATATATAGGCTGAACATCCCTAATCTGAACATTGAAAATCCAAAGTATTCCAAAATCCAGAACTTTGAGTACCAGCAAAATATCACCATAAAAATTCTATACCATAGAAACTTATTTAATTTGCACACAATTATTTTAAATGGCAGTACTAAGTTACCTTCAGTCTATGAACATAAGGTATATATATATTGAAGGAATTTTGTATTTAGACCTATTCCCATCTCCTGCGTTTCTAATTTTATCTATGAAAATATTCCCAGGCAGAATAGAAAAGTACAAACTACAAAATACTTCTGTTGCAAGAATTTTGGATCAAAATTGCTTAAGCTGTGTCTGCAATATGTTTTTACCTACCATGGAAATGAAAGTACTTTACTGATGAACACCTGAGTCTCAAAGATGTATTATGCTACAGTGGTGGATAGTTTAGTTCAACAAGCCTCTTGAATGTTCTTTAAAGCTTCCCGTACTCGTATTCCCTCCAATCGCAATACTTCTGTCTTCTCTCTTTAGAGCCCAACACAGCTGAGACTACACAACTAACTGATTGAGAATTCAGTCTCTGGCGTAAAATCACCTGGGTTAAAATCCCAGTTCTGTGCCCTTGGAAAACTTGCTGACTTGTGCCTCAGTTTTCTTCTGCAGAACAGAGACTGGAACAAGTCATTCTTGTAGGCACATTAAAGGCTCAAGCGAGGAAAGCTATATAAACACAAACTAGAACGTTACAAGTACTCTATGGAGTCCAGGCTTTTACAACTTCCTTTTTTCTTTTTGTTTGTTTATTTGTTTGAGACAGGATTTCTCTGTTAACAGCCCTGACCATCCTGGAGCCTGCCTCTGTCTCCCGAGTGTTGGGATTAAAGGTGTTTGCCACCACCGCCCCGCAGGCCTTTACAACTTTTAAAGGCAGCTGCGGTGTCATTTCTCTCCATATACCTACACATTCAATAGTTATGAAATGAACTCACAAATGAATCTAAAGGCACCTAAAGGTAACAGTAAAATTTTAACATTAACCCAATATACAAGTATTAAATAAGTTACATTTAGCACCTTGAAGAATCATTGTTCCAAGCTGGGTTAGTGTGGGGAGAGTCTCTCAGTGGTAGAGGTGAGCTGAGTGTGCATGAAGACCTGGTTTCAACCCTCAGAACCACAAAGGGAAGAAACTAGAAAGAAGAAATGTAAAAAGAAAAAGCAAGGAAGGAAACAAGAAAGAGAGCAAGGGAGAGCAAAGGAGACAGGGAGAGAGGTTACAAAGTTAGTCACTGATCACTTGGAGCTTTTGGAAATGAGGTCATTCTGTGTCTACCTAGGGACCCTGGGAATTATCCTCCCTCAGTGAAGGAGGTCTGAAGCAAACAGGACACCTCAAGGTTCCTAGAGGCATCATGACTGAGTCTGAGGTAATGTCTTCTTTACATAAAGATGACTATTAAAATCATGTAAACATTAAGGTAACTGTTTGAACTTGTTTTCTAGTTCTTTAAGACTTTGGGCCTCCTCCATCCCAGTGTCACAAACACCTGTCCCGTCCCTTACCTTGCCTAGCCCAGGGATGGTGCTGAAGGTGCTTTCTATTTCCGGAGTTGTGGAAACCAGACCTTAGTTCAAGCTTCGACAGATTGTGTAATTTAAAAGTTAAATTTTTTCATAATGAAAACATGCCTCCAGGTGCTCCCTAGGTTTGTGGGTGGGAGTGGCGGTAGGATAAAGTGGCTGTGTTTCCAAGGACACAGTCTAGGGGGAATTGGAATGACTTGAGACAAGTTTCCGAGCAGTTAGACAAGCTGGGCTTGATGTAGTTATATTGCCAACCTGGCAAATATATACATATAAATAAAAGGGCATCCCACTCCTGTTACTGCATATTTTCCTCTGGCTCCTGCCTATTGTAGGGCTAGCCAGTAACAGATACAGTATTTCTGTCCTCATAAAGAAACGCTGGCATCCTGGGAAATCACCCGACAGACTGAACTATAAATACATTATTAATCAGAGCAATTTGTTCTTCATTGTTCCCCCTTTCCCAATATCCCAAAACAACCTCAGGAAAGAGGGGCAAAAAAAACCATAACACATCGGCTCTAGCCATTTAACGAGTATGCAAGCAAAGACCGTGTATTTCAAAACAGCAATAATAAAAAAATGACCTAAGTCCTGTGCCCTAAGTTGTTTCCTTAGGCCAGCTAAATCCAAGCAGATCTCATAGGCAGATGGTCTGTGTGTGGGTGACATTGAGCAAGGCTAAGGAAGATAAGGTCAGGGGCTTAATCCACAAATAACCAGACACCTTTGCTCATTGTAATAACAACACAACGATGGGACAGCTGCCACGCAAAGAGTTGTAGTCTAAAGAGTCTGGGGCAGGGAGAATCTGGGAGCTAAAACTGGGTACCAGCCTGCCTATTGTCATTAATGAGAAAGCAAAGAACAGCCTCCAGGAGATGAGAAAGGGACACTGCTTCAATTGGTCTTCTCCTCTCGATGGGTGTGAATACTGTCGTTAGGTTAAACGGATGCTTGATTTCAAAAGGACAAGCACTCTAAATGCTTCCCTCAAATAAATGTCGTCCGACAGATGCTCCACCTGCTGAAGAGAATATTTGTAGCATAAAGGTTGGATGCAGAGAGGGGAGCGCCCTGTTCCTCTGCAGAAGCGCCTCTGTGGCCAATTTAGCTGCTGTTTTACAAGTCAAAAGCTGGCCTTTCAACTGCCAGCCTGGAGCTCCCACGTGAGACTGGAAAATTGAGCTGCTTTCTCTGCCTGCGGTGACCCACTGAGTAATAAAGGTTTGCCCAGTTGCTTTGTTTCTTTCTCTTTTCTTGTTGTTGGTTTGTTTTTTTTTTTTTTAAAAAAAAAAAAAAAGAACTCAGCTGACAGTCTTCATGACGATGATGGGGAGGGCAAGGGCAAGTTAATACCCACCTCCGGCTCCCTGGGGAACCACGCCGCTGACAGGCTTGGTCCTGTCAGCAGGTGTGAGTCAGACGCACAGGCAACCGGGTAAGAAGGTGCCATTTTGTCGTCAATGTTTCCACCACCGCACAGAAATAAATAGCTGGAGAAAATGATCCAGGATAAAAGAGCGATCCAGTCGGGAGGCGCACTGAATAGCAAGTCCCTATTGAATATGGCTTCATTATGCAACCTCCCTTTTCACCAAAGGATTCCAACCTCTGGTGGAACCAATTGTGACAAGCAAGTGCTGACAGCCCTGGGAACCAGCCTTGCTGGCTGGCCATTGATTGGCAGCCCTGAAGCCTAGTCCCAACACTGACTTTCTAGTTGAGTGATTGGATTCTCTGAGTCTCAGTTTTCAAATCTGGAAACGGATCAGGATGAGCCCCAGACAGACCATTAGGCCCTTTTTAAGTTTCGCTAACAATGTCCTTGGAGACGATTATCTTTCTGTTATTGGTTTGTCTGTTTGTTTGTTTTTGAGATAGGGTCTCGCTGTGTACTACTGACTAGCCTGGAACTTGCTTTGTAGACAAGGCTGGCTTCTGATGTGCAACGGTCCTCTTGTTTCTGCCTCCCAACGTATTACAGGTGTGCACCCCCACACCCCGCTCTCTGGAGACACTCATCTCGTCTTGCCATTTATTTTAAAATGAAAATTAGCCTTTGCCATTGCTTTCTGGTTGGAGGCATGGTGATTGGCTTGATGTTTAGATAGGTCAAACTACATGAGAGCAAAACAACCTTAATTTACTTGTCAAATTACTGTTCTGAAAGCAGTGTTATTAATTTCCCACTGGAGTAGATTGAAAGTTAACCTCACAGCTTCATTCGATGTGATTTAAAAAAAAAAAAACACAATGCTTTGGCCTCAATTGGTAATAAACTATACAATTCTTTCAGAATATATATTCAGAGAGGGACCCACAAGTATATAGATCATCATAGAGAGTGGGAGAGTTGTCTATAAATTCTTTCATTTGTTTCATTACAGAGTCAAGAATTTTAAGCACACTGACTCTCATCAGTTTGGTTTGTTTGGTTGTTTTTTGTTTTTTTTATAAAACAATTCAGTGGTTCAGTATTTAATGCGTACATTAAATGTCTATTGTTGGACCTCAATTCAGACTTATTGCCTATTAACCAGAATCTCTGATGTAACTGGCAAGGATGCCCCTTATGACTGTCATGAGCACACTTGAATGAGAACCACAGATAAAGTTACTTGGATCAGATGGATTCAAAGTGACCCGGTGTAGCCTTCCCTTTCTCAGCTGATGCTTTTCCTTCCTCTCCACTGCAGGCCGAAAGTCTCACATTCCACATCGAATCTTTCAGCAACCTGGTTGTCTCTACTTTCAAAATCCATCCGGAGGAAAATTTGTGTATACACACAGGACTCGTCTCTTTTGCTGATCTTTTTCACAGTGTATTTTCCTCCGTAGCAGACAGGATGGTTCTGTTAAAACTTGAATCTGATCATTTAGTGCCTTTGCTTCAAAACTTCTGATGGTTCCCTCTTTCCCATCAAAGACAAATCCTTAAAATGCCACCCAGGGCTCTGTTGGTCAAAAGTGTCACCTGTTTGCTCTCTCTTCCTGTCCTTTCCCCGCAGTCACAAAGGCCTCCTTATTCCAGGTTACTCTCATCTCAGGTGCTTTGCAATGCCCCCCCCCCCAACCAAAGTTTTTCACCTTCAGTAACCTCAATCTAGCTATCACTTCTACCATGTCCCTGTTCAATTGCATCATAACTCTCCCAGGTGGCCTTATTTTAATCTGCTCCCTGACTCCAGGCACTTATCACCACTTAATACATTTTCTAATCTAGGTATTGGACATGGTTTATTGTTCATTTTCCCTGACTACAGGCACCATATGATCTGTCTTTGTCTTGTTCGCTTCTGCAGACGAGGCATCCGGAACACTGCCTGGCATGTAGATTTCATGCTTAGTCAATTGTAGTCGGTTTGTTTTGTTTTTTCTCTTTTGGCTCTTTGGGGGTTCACCACCCAGCTCCCAAATAAATACATGGAGACTTATTATTCCTTACAAATGCCAGGCCTTAGCTTGGATTGCTTCTAGCCAGCTTTTTAAAATTTAAATTGTCCTGTCTACCTTATGCCTCTGGGCTTTTACCTTTTTCTATTTCTGTATATCTTTTCTTTCTTATTCTGTGTCTGGCTGTGTGGCTGACCCCTGGCATCCTCCTCTTCTTCCCTTCTCATTCCTCCCTCTTCTCTTTTTTCTCCTTCTGTTTATTCTCTCTGCCTGTCAGCACCGTCCATCCCTATCCTGCCTCACTATTGGCTGTTCAGCTCTTTATTAGACCAATCAGATGTTTTAGGCAGGCAGCATAACCAGCTTTACAGAATTAAACAAAAGCAACATAAAAGAATGCAACAAATCTTTGCATCATTGAACAAATATTCCACAGCATAAAAGAATGTAGCACATCCTTAACTAATATTCCACAACAGTCAATATCTGTAGCATTTGGTGAATGAATGATGCTTCTTGACTCTAGAGACAGCAAACTAGAGAAGTGGTTTTTCTCAAATGAATACTGCCTCAGCAAAGTTGAGGGACAATCCTAGATTATAAGCTATTTTAAGACTTGTATGATCCCATATAATACCATACTCCTGTTTTATTTATTTTTATTTTAGTTTATGTGTATGAATGTTTGTCTGCTTGTATGTCTGTATACCACATGCATTCTTGGTACCTTTGGAGGTCAGAAGTGGGCGTCTACCTCCCCTCCTCCCACAATTGGGGTTACAGATGGTTGTTAGCCTGCCATGTGGGTGTAGGGAATTGAACCCAGGTCCTCTGGAAGAGGAGCCAGTGTTCCTAACTGCTGAGCCATCTCTACGGCCCCAGGCACTCATGTTTTCCAAATTAATAGCTAAGAGTTGTTTAACTACTTCTACACTGTCAACCAATAACTAAATGTTGCTAGAAATTTTACTTCAGCAATATGCCTGCATGCAATTGGCCAGGAAACAGTGAAACAGAATAAAGTTCTTGTCCCATGACCTCCAAAATCTTTCAGGTCAGTTGGAATCAAAAGCCAAACTATTGGAGATTCATTCTCTGAAATGGTTTGTGATTGAAACCCAGCTCATCGCAGAACGAACACACGCGAAGGGAAGAAAAGAAAAGCCATTGCTTCATGTGTCTATTTTTATTTTACTGGGCTTTATCAAAATCTCTCACTGAAGTGGCTAGCCCAGCAGGGCCAAGAGATCAAGAACATCTCAATAGCACGCAGCAGCTACTCTCCCCCGGTAAAAACACGGGTCCCTGGAAGCCCTCCACTTCCCGCCTCCCAGGACAATGCTTTTAATTAGCTGCGCCAGATTTCGCAGAGAACAAAAGCTCCCCACCCTCACAGGAAAAGCTTCTACAGGAGATATCTCGCTGGGGAAGCGCCAGGCACACCACAGGGAGAGGAGAACATACAGGCTGTTCTGAGCTCTGCAAAGAGACACAAACTGGATTCTCTAGGGAGTCTCAGAGGTTAGACCAGCACATTTTCCCTCCATGTGACCGCACCCCCCACGCCCCCCAGATGGCCAACGTCTGAGGGCTTCACCTTCCTCTTCCCTGTCTCTGGCTCTGTTGGGGTAAGGAACCCCGGGGGTGGCAAAATAAGCTTGAATAATCTTTTAGAATCGAGCATCTGGGAAGCAGTGGGTAAGGAACTGGGAGTTTATTTCAGGTGACAGACATAGAGCAGGCCCCTATTTTTTCCCAGAGACTAATAATATTTCTGGAATGGAGAGGCTTGAATCATATGTCTCTTCATATCGCTGTGTGGGAAGTTTCAGTTATGAGCCCAACAATCAGAGAGACGATGGTTCTTTTAGGACTCGATGGGGCATGGTGCGAAGGAATCTGGAAGTTGTTGGGGTGGGCGGGGGTGGGTATACACCAAAAGGGAGCTTTGGGGGTGGCGGTGGGGACGGCTTCGCCTGAGCCTGTTTGGGGGAATAAAGAGGATGGGGCTAAAAGCGCTTCTTTCCACCCTTTTGTTTTCCCGTTGAATGCTTTTTTTGAAGAAAAAAAAAAGAAAAAGAAACGGGAAAAAAAATCTCGTGTAAGTGCCTCTTCCTGAGTAAGCTCGTTGTCAGGAAAGGACAATCCACGCGCTCTCCAGTGGTCTATTTTTGTGACCAGAGGCTCCAGGCCCTCCATCCAGACTCTTCCTTGCTCTGAAGGAAAGGAAACTGGGCGTGAGCCTCCTGTCCCAGGGAAGCGCGTGGTAGAACCTGTGTTACCCGAAGGCTTATTCTCCATTTTAGGAAATGAGAGTACAGTGCAGCCTGCGGTGGGGTAAGCCTGAGGGCGGAGTCCATTAAAAAAGGAGGGGAGGGGGACACTTTTCTTATATCATTCTTTAGGCAAACAAACATGGAATTAGACTTTAATTAAATAAAGCTTAAGCGGCGGTGCTGTACAGCGCTCCTGCTGGCCATTGAAGTTTACTGTCATCACCGGCGTCTTGGCAACCTGTAGATCGGGACAGGAGACTAGATCCGGGGTTTTAAATTTTGACGTGTGGGTCTAATGGAAAGTCTTGAACATCAGCTCCCCAGGACATAAGGCTTCCTTGTACATTTTGCATATGTTCTGTGCAGGGACCCAGAGGATTCTTGTGTTTTCCCCTCTGTCTTGCCTTCATTCAATAAGTGTGAATCCAATCTAGGGAATGGGGTTGGGGTTTGGTGTCCCCCGGCCTCCCTCTGTACCTCCCTGGAGATTACCTGCCGCAAGGAACACAGGGATTTGAGGACAGGCAGTCCAACAAGTGTGACAATCACATTTGCTAGGTTCTTGCTTCCTTCCCAGTGAAGATGACCTTAAAATAGAACTCTGTTTTGAAAGGGTTTCAAGGGAAATTGGTGAATATGGATGGAGGAAGGAAACCGGAAAGGTCCAATTAAAGGGAACAGCAGAGTCCTACGGATTTGCTTGTTTGTTAATGTTCCAAGGCAGCACTAACCCTGGCATAGGCAGGCCCTCCTAATATGGGGACCTGACTAAAGAGGCCGCTCTTAACCCTTTAGTGCCCTGAGAGTTATTACCGAACACCCCAGTTGGAACAGGCTCCTTTTATTCTGGGCTGTCCACCGTGTGTGCCTCCTCACCCACTTTCCCAGACTCCCTGCTTCTCTCTCAGTTCCTCAAAAATGTTGCTTCCCCTCTTCCCTGGCCTTCAAGCATGCCTTCCCTCCCTCTGCTCCCAGCCCCTCTACTTGATGCTTCCACTGGAGAATTCTAGCTGTGCGAAGCCTCCTTTTTCCTCCTGTACTCGGGGTGACCACAGACCCGGCTTTACCTGTCGCTTAGTATGCTACTTGGTAACTGCCTATTCGTTTCCTGTTGCCACCCTGTAAACAGATGAGGGCAGCACGAAAGTCTTTGTCTTGTCTGCCGTTGTATTCCCAGGGCTTGGCCCCCGTTAGTGCAGTGCTAGCTTGTATTGAATACATGGCCACTATGCCAATATGAAAATTGATAGCTGATGATATTTAGGTAAGTACCTTCTGAAGCCCAAACAAAGGGCCCTGCGTTAGCCATTGGGCTGCCTTCACCTCTCTTCTCACTTTGCCCCTTTCCATCCTAACCTCCCCACATAATTTGCATGCATCTTGGTCTGCAATTATTGCAGTCAGCTGGGGCCTGAGGCTCCTTGGTTAACAAAGAATGGAATCTATGTCTAATTTATTAATTTAGTCTATTAATTTGAAAATTGCTTCTATAAAGATGTCTTTATAGTTTTGCCTTATCTTTGAATTTTTTGAGAGTAGGAAGAATGTCTTCATTCTTTTAACACTTAATGTTTCATTCAGGGTATGAGATTTGTAAGTCTTTAAGGCCTCATTTTCTCTCGGAAATCAGATTTCTTCTAGGGCCACTGTGGGAATACATGCAGGGTATATTCAGTGAGATGGCAACTAGACACGCTTCTGAAAGGAGACTGGTTTCAGCATGGGCTGGCAAGCTGCTGCCCAGAACAACATGGGTGCCACAGCTTTGTTAGTTGGCAAGAGAGAATTGCTGGGAAAATGCTGTTCCAGGCTGCCCTCTAGTGATCCAAGACACCACTAGGTCAGAAGCCCTTGAACTTCAGCAGGAAGTATAATCACTGGGGAGAGGGAGGGTTGCTGAAACTATAAATGCCGTCCAATAGGATGCCACATTAGCTTGGAAGACCAAGTGTTTTCTTCATCAGAACCTTCAGGGCTCTGCTGCTGCTGTCTTTCCTTGATCCTGCTGCAAAGGACTGACATAGTTGATCTGAGAACATTCAAGCTCATTCTGATGTGAATCACTCACTCTTCTTCACTGACGTGTGTGTGTGTGTGTGTGTGTGTGTGTGTGTGGAGAGAGAGAGAGAGAGAGAGAGAGAGAGAGAGAGAGAGAGAGAGG
>NW_004949095.1:6465950-6484211 GCF_000317375.1 Microtus ochrogaster
AGGGAGGGAGGAAGAGAGAGAGAGAGAGAGAGTGCCAGCCCTTGGCATGGATATAAGACTGTTCTTCACCAGACTTAGGGGGAACTGGACCATTCAGGAAACATTTTAGGGAGAATTGCATCAGCCTCTCTTAGTGTTTGTATCCAGTCCAATGAATCAGTAATGAGGGGTAGCCCCAGCCCCTCTCCTTGTTTTATGCTCCATCATACTCACTCTGATGGCCAGCATTGTCTCAGGGTTTACAAATATATCATACGAACGTCTCTAGAATCGCTGGGAATAGGACATTCTTTGTACCATCCAAACAGAAGTGGGGAGTACAGGACAATTGGCTCAAGCTAGGCAACAGCTAGGGTTCACTTTCATGCATCTGTGCTTGTATTCTGTTAAGTAAACTCACTGGCAAGGCAAACAAAGCAAAAGCCACATCTATCTCTCTGTTATGAAAAGGACCCATTCATACGCAGAAACCCAACAGACGATGCTCACTGCAGCAAGGCAATTGTCTCTCTGAATCTCAATACATTTCTTCCTCTGGACAGTTTTAAAGGAAGGCTGTTGTTTTACTTTGGGGCTGTCAGTACAGTGAAATGTTTTCAGAGTCCTGCAACCTGATAAAGTATTCTGACATGCAGCTCAGTACTTGCCTAAATCTTTGATGGATTTTCCATGTGCCAGTTGCACTTCATTGAGTTAGTGCAATGGTTAAATCATATTTAGTCGACATAACACCAGATTTGCACACTGCATTGAGCCCCTAGATATAAAAAGGAAGCCTAGGTAAGACTTGGTGCCCATCTTACTACAGGAGAGAGTCCAGAGGGCACTTTGTCTTTGATGCAGTGTAATGCATGCCCTACAGGAAATATGAGCTGAGGGCTAGAATAGCACAAGACAGTTATCCTCTCTGTTCCGAGGAACAAATTGAATAGACCAAAGCTATCCCGGATGCCTCTGATATTCTAATAATTGATGAACATTAGAATTTTTATGGGGATTGGCTGAAGTCACATCATTTGGTTTCAGATTTGCTAGGCCACCTCTTCTCCCATCGTCTCCCTCCCTGACAGTACTCCAGAAACAAGCCACCTCTGGGAAGGTGCCATCTGATTTCAGCTTGCTAATCGGCGTTTCCGGAAAACTTTAAGCATAGACCCACAGAGCCCTTAATGAGAAAGCTCATTAAAAGGCCTTCTAAAACGGTGAAACAGATTACACGCACACACAGCCCACTCTTTTCCTCTTGGTTTCCTCCTCTCCCTCCCAATCTGTGGCGCTAACATGACAAGGTGACATGAGTCATCAGGTGGAACAGAGACCTTGCCACTCCACTCCAAACAAGCTGTCTCTGCCCCGCCGCCGCCGTGATGACATTCCTCTTGCTTCACTGCGGCAGGAAAATGTTGCCCGCAACAGCAGGAGGGCCGTGTACATGTAATGATGGCCTTGGTAAAGCCTTTGATTGTGTGTATTTGGGTGGAACTTGAGCTTGTAATTGGCAAACGCACACACTGTCTGCAGCAGTCTCTCTCTCTTTAGAAAGCTTGTTTATCCCAGGGCAAGCCAAGTTTCCTTTTTTTTTTTTTTGGTGGGGGGGTGCATTTCCTGGAATGTTACTTCAGGATGGTAGGGAGTATTCATGGCTAACCCCGTGATAATGTCTTATTAGATCATTCCCTAGCACATTCTCCTGTGAGGAAACCTAATGCTAACTGGGAGTTTCAGGAGGTAAGCTAGGCTTCCTGCCTCCTGGCTCAAAAGGAAATGATGGTGGTGCCTGTCTAGTGGGAGGAAGAGATGGGAGGTGGTTATTTTTTTTTTTCCTTCTCTTATCCTGGGAAGTGTGAAAGGAAGACTGCACATACCAAACCTTCCGCACCTGGTAAGTGAGCAATGTCTGTGGGGAAGAGGAAATCCTCCCACCATCTTGGCCCTTGACTTACAGGTGTCTTCGGTATTTGAGACTAAAATTCTTGTAACCTCGCTGGGTTCCATGTGCAGGCAGAGAGTCACAAGACCAAATGAGCGGCACCCTCCAATGGCTTGAGTCTGGGGAATTTGGCCAATACCTTGAAGCCTCCATGGCTGCCGTGTCCCAGGCACAGAGCCAGGCACTTGGAAAGCAAAACCTGAGAAATCACCACCTCTTTTCTGAAGTTTTTCCTACTTTTCTTCAGAATAAAGAAACGTTGGCTTATCATAACACCAGATGCTAAGTGCTTTAGTGACTCTATGCAGCAGACACGAGAAAGTGGCTGAGAGAGAGGGACCGAGTATGTTTTGAGGTTGAGAGAGACCAAGAGTTAGGAAAGGGTGCTCAAACCAGAAGCTGGAATAGGATTTTGAGGAAAAAGAATTCACTTAAGGAAAGGGAGAGACAGACAGGTGTACATACGTGGTTGAAGGCATTGAGGGTGGCAGGGGAACTGGAAGCATGACAGAACGGAACAGGCTGAGGAGAGCAAGCAGTGACTGGTTTCAGAAGCCACAAGAAGCCAGCCATGTTAGAGACTGACAAGTATCTGTGAGACTAGGCAAACAGGACATCATTGGGGACAGCAAGAACACTCTCAGTGGCACTTGGGATTGGCCCACGGTGGGGTGAGTGAATGTAAGTGAAACCAACAAGTATATTCGAAAGGTTTATGGACTTGGCTGTGAGGAGATGTCTGTGAATGAGGTAAGAGGTTTTTGTTTTGTTTTTTTAATGTATTCAAGTGCTGTGTGGAAGGAGGCTAAGGAGAGAGAGGAGTCAATTTATAAGGGCAGGGTGGGATTAAAGGGATTAATTCCTAACTCCTACAGTCTGATGGGTTAAGTGAGATTCCTGTGGTGAAGGCTTTTCTTAAAGATAACCACACCTGTGAAGGATGATTATCCTGCTGTTGAAATAACAGCCCCTCTGCACCCTCACAAGACATTTGAGCTTGCTTATCTCTTGGCGGCTGAGATAAGCGAATCTTGCTCGGGACAGTGTGCAAGCTCCTTTCCCGTTTCCTCCTGCCACCACTTCAGGCAGCAGAGCCCGAGAACCGCTTGAGCCCTCCTTGACATTTCTTCCTGCCAAACAACACAAGGCACTAGGTCCCCTGGGTCACAACAGGAAGCTGGGGCTTGATAAGCAAGACCCGATTAAGGAGAGGACAGGAGCCTCCCAGTTGTTATTAGGAAGTGGGATTAACATCTAGACCTTTTGGGAACTTTGCTTTCCCGGTTTATTAGCTTTTTATCAGTGAACTGGGGAGCCTGGGGGGGGGCACATAGACTGTCCTCCCACATCTCAATTTAGGAACTAAAGTCCCACCAGGGCCGAGAACTGTCTGTTTTGTTCCCTGTTGGATTCCCATTTGTCTGGCACATGCTGGTGTTTAACCAATGTGTGTTAAGTGAATCACTCCCTCATTTATGTTCCCACCGATTTGAAAGGAAAGGTTTGTAGACTATAGGCCAACCATCAAGATTTGTGTAGATAAACAGAGATACAGAGCAATCAAAATAATTTTAAGAAGTAGATTCTGTGCCAGGCATTTTCCATATAAAAGATCTGTGATCAGAGTCATTTCATAAATGTGGAAGCTGAGATTCAGGAGAGGTCACTTGGTTGAGATGTAGGCTGGAAAGTGATGGAGCTCCCAACTGTCTGACTCTAAAATTTATACTCGTTCTCTCCCAGCCCCCTTTCACTGTTCTTTGGCTCAACCCACCTTGGACCACCTTGAACTTTCCATATTCTCCTGTATGCAATCCCTTACCCAGCCTGTGTCTCCTGACTGGCTGTGTCTCCTGACTGGCTAATCCTGTTAGAAACAGGGGACAGTTAACCTTTCTCTCTGGTCCTACAGCCCCCACTACACCTTTGCGCTTCACTCTGCTAGATGGTGAGACAATGTTTTTGGTCTTTCGAGACAGGATTTCTCTGTGTAGCCCTGACTGCCCTAGAGCTCGTTCTGTAGACCAAGCTGATGTCACTACTGCCCGGTTACCTGGTGAGACTCTCAAGGGCAAAGAGTGTGTCTTCTTAGCGAATCTAGTTGTATACTTGCTTCTGTGTCCTAATCCTCACGACCTCTACCTGAGGCAGAGGCAGCTGTTCTTAAGCCTGCTTTACGTACGAGGGAGTGGAAGTTTCGAGAAATTAAACTACGTTCCCAAGATTACAAAGAGGAAGTAGCTAAGCCAGGGACCAAATGCAGGTGTGACAAATCCCACAACCCAAATTCCTTTACTTCACAAAGCGATTCTTAGAATTATCTGTATTTCTTGCAGGTTGGCCATGGTGATAGAGAGGAACACCGACCTGAACAGTGAGACTAGAGAGCTAGTGCAGCGTTGTACACATTCCCTCGGGGTAGGTGAGGGAGGGCGTGTGCAACCGGAGAATTTCCCTCCCCTGGGGAATGCGGAAACTGAACAGTTTTCATAAAGTTGCTAGGACGTTTGAGAATTTGTTCACTGGTTCCACAGTGATGGCTCCAGTTGGAAAACAGTTGTTTCCCGCAGATGATGGTGGTGAACTTTGGGGAGATGACCGTCCCCACATCCTGGGTCATCATTGCTTCTAAGTGCTTCCACCTACACGCCAAGAATTTAGCCCGAATGCCTGCTGGTACCTGCTTAAGTCACAGCTTGTAACCGGGCAACTCAGTCGGAGCCTTGTTCTAGTAATCACGTTGCGCATCCCTGTGTGTGTGTGTACTCACACTTTTAAATCTTACACAGTCTGCTCTGACATGAAACCAATGCACTTTTAAGCTTATGGCTTTATCGACCAGGGCGGTTGCTCCTAACTATGTGCTAGCGTTTCTTCCTGTTCTTGTCCTTCAACTGCAGGCATCCCAGGAGGGCCGCTTTTACTTTATTCTTTTCTTCGGGGGAATTATTCTCTTTTCTGGGCCTGAGAGACTGTAAAATTCCTATAAAACCAAGCTGAAGACTCCAAGCAGAGCAGGCTTTACAATGCATTGTATAATACCTTCTTTGTCTACTCCAGAGGGCGTTTGGGGGAAGCACAGTGGGTGGCTGGAGATTGTTGGAGGGGCTCTGGCAGGCAATTAGGGCGATGCTAAACTGCTGGGTTTCCTAGATGTGTAGCCTTGGGCAAGCTACTTAACCCCCTTCAGCTTATATTCCCTGACCCATAAAAGAGTGGGGAAAAATAGTATGCTAGTCTTCCGATATCTAGGACCATTGTGAGGGTTAATGAAATCATGTAAAAGCACTTGGTAACTGCTCTGCTATGAGAAACCAACAAGTGCTCCCTTCTAACACTGATTGTCATTGCTCTCGATGATAATGGTGAAACTGTTTGGGTGACAGTGATTTGAAACCTATGAAACACCGTGAAAAGGTGAAATATGGATGACGATGAAGAAGAAGATGTACATGTTGAGAAATGAGACCCAGGCTGAATGGTAACCAGAGCAGCACACAGGAAAAATCTGATCCTAAAGCTGTCTGTCCCTGCCACCACCCAGCAGTGAGACCTTGGGCCACATCCCACTTACTTTGTTTCTTACAAATGAGGCAGTTTAATGAGAATATCTTTTTGTTGTCATTATTTTTTGAGACAGGGTTTTGCTGTATTCCTGTGTGTCGAGGTTGGCCTTGAACTCACAGAGATCCTCTTGCCTCTGCCTTCCAAGTGCTGGGATTATCCTGAACTCCATCTCAGGTCAGAAATCCTGATTCCATGGGTGGTGGAAAAATCACTTGCATAGCAAACCTTCGATTATTCCTGGGATGGAGAAGTAGTTCCTGGCCATTTCTCTCTCGGATCAATGTCAAAGCACATCTCTGAAGCTGATAAACACTAGCTCCCCTGGACTGATCAGAATTCACGTCCTGGGGAAGAGTACCAAAAAAACAAACTCTGCCTCCACATCTCAAGCATTTTGGAGGACATCACAAGATGATAATTCATATAACTATGATAGCAATGCTGAACTAGAATAAATGAAGACTAAATTATGAGTAGCCATAAACTCAGGTAAGGAATTATGTGCAAGAACCCTTAAAACTGGGGTCGGAATGATGGGGTCAGCAGTTAGGAGCATTTACTGCTCTTTGCGAATTCCATCCCCAACAACTACAGGGCTAACAAATGCTCTGACTCCCTCTTCTGGCCTCCATGGATTCTTGCATGTGTTGCACATAAATGCATGTACACACACACACACACACACACACACACACACACACGGATAAATAAATAGTAATAAAGCCTAACAAACAAACACCTTTGGGATTCATGGCTTCAGTTATGCGGTGCCTGCAGCTTTCCTAGACAGCTTGTAGAGTTCCTTGTTTGCACCCTCTTGACATTCACTGGGTGTTTGCTATGTGCTAGACATGGAGGTGAACTCGGAGGCAGCCTCTGTTTTTGAGTTGTGTTATTGGATAGCACACTTTTGCTGTGGAGGATCCTTGTACATTCCGAGCACTGTCCTGTACTGAGATTATATTGCTTGTCTACTATTCTGTGAAAACAGAGAGGTTTGTGTATCCAACTTTGGCTTGCTTCTTCATCCCCAGGCCTCCGGCGGCTCCTGGATGTTAAATATTATCTCTCCATGTGATTTGCAGCAGAAGGAAGAATCATCTGTTACTCTTTTACTTCCCTAACGAGCCCTCAAGCTGGTGTGCAGGGCAGCAATGGCTCTCCTGCCTCCTTTGGAGGAGACAAACGATGGTTTGGATTTAACTGCTTGATGTTAATCTCCTTCAGGACTCAGCTTTTCTTCTTGTTTCTTCGTTCTGCCTCACTCCCAAATAAAACTAAATAACCAGGACAACCAGAAACAACAGCTGAAAGTAGACAGCAAGGTGTGGTGGCAACACCTTGATGGGCAGGCTAGATGTTTCCTTTGCTACCATGGTAACTACTACTAAACAGCCTGCCTTGCTGTTGACTGCTCTCTGTAAATGTGAAACTTCTTTTACATACAAGTGCTCAGACCAACTCAACTACCTGAAATACTTTCAACATCTTTCAAGACTCTTCTTAAATAGACGCCTACTAATTTCTTCAGATTGTTTTATAAATGTTGAATGCAGTATTGAGAAGCTTCCTTATACTCAATGAACTTCATATTTTCTGGGATTGGTAGAATATTGTGAAAACAATAGTAGAACATTTTTGTGGGGCTAGGACAATGTCTTGGTGAGTAAAAGCGCTTGCTGTACAAACATGAGGACCAGAGTTTAATCCCAACACCCTCCTAAAAAGTCAGGAGTGGTCCTGGGTGTGCTTCTCTAAGCCTAGTGCTGAGGGAGATGGAGACAGGAGGATCCCTGGGGCTTGCTTAGCACCTCCTCTAGGGCCAGTGAGGGGCCCTGCCTTGAAGGAATAAAGCAGGAAGTGAAAGGATGATACACCCACCATCCTCCTCTGAACATCTAGCCTGCCCATCAAGGTGTTGCCACCACACCTTGCTGTCTACTTTCAGCTGTTGTTTCTGGTTGTCCTGGTTATTTAGTTTTATTTGGGAGTGAGGCAGAACGAAGAAACAAGAAGAAAAGCTGAGTCCTGAAGGAGATTAACATCAAGCAGTTAAATCCAAACCATCGTTTGTCTCCTCCAAAGGAGGCAGGAGAGCCATTGCTGCCCTGCACACCAGCTTGAGGGCTCGTTAGGGAAGTAAAAGAGTAACAGATGATTCTTCCTTCTGCTGCAAATCACATGGAGAGATAATATTTAACATCCAGGAGCCGCCGGAGGCCTGGGGATGAAGAAGCAAGCCAAAGTTGGATACACAAACCTCTCTGTTTTCACAGAATAGTAGACAAGCAATATAATCTCAGTACAGGACAGTGCTCGGAATGTACAAGGACCCTCCACAGCAAAAGTGTGCTATCCAATAACACAACTCAAAAACAGAGGCTGCCTCCTCTGACCTCTGGGTGAGTACAGGCATGTTCACCCGTATGCATACATGAACATATACCACACATGTGTTCCTGCTATCATATACTTGCACATAAAAACATTTCCATTAAAGTACTTAATTGAAAATATAAAGAGAGGGGGCTGGAGAGATGGCTCAGAGGTTAAAAACATTGCCTGCTCTTTGAAAGGTTCTGAGTTCAATTCACAGCAACCACATGGTGGCTCACAACCATCTGTAATAAGATCTGGTACCCTCTTCTGGCCTGCAGGCAGACATGCAGGAAGAACACTGTATAGATAATAAATAAATAAACATTAAAAAAAAGAAAAGAGCCGGGCGGTGGTGGCGCACGCCTTTAATCCCAGCACTCAGGAGGCAGAGGCAGGCGGATTTCTGTGAGTTCGAGACCAGCCTGGTCTACAGAGCTAGTTCCAGGACAGGCTCCAAAGCCACAGAGAAACCCTGTCTTGAAAAACCAAAAAAAAAAGAAAAAGAAAAGAAAAGAAAAAGAGACTTAACACTTAAAGTTGTTTCTAATTATCTGAAGAATTAATACTAGATAACTGAGTTCTCATTCGACAATTCTTTAGGTATACATCTATTAAATACTTAAAAGTGTCAAGCATTATACAAATACTGTAAATATAAATAAGATTAAGAAATGTTACCAGGGTTGGGTGTGGTGGTATATACTTTTAATCCCAGCACTCTGGAGGTACCAGTTGGAGCTCAAATTGTTTGTTTACAAAGCCAAAGCAATTAATACTCAGAACAAACGATTCTGGTTACATCACAAATTTGAGATTTCTTGTTGTTGACTGTTTTTTGGCAACTATAACTTTTCCCCCTAGGTGCTAGTGACCAAGCTCAGGGCCTCACAGGCTAGGTTGGTGCCCTACTACAGAGTTACATTACCAACCTAAGAAGGCCATTTGGTGGTGACATTGCATTTCTCCACAATTCCTGACTTCTTTCCATTTTTTCGACTTGCTGAGGATTGAGCCCAGGGCCTCCAGCATGCCAGGCAAGCACTGGGCCACTGTGCTACATCTCCAGCTCCTGGTTTCATCTCATATGCTTGGTGATTAGCAGTTTACAAAGGGTTTGCGTGTCTGTCTCATTGGAAACACAGGTTTTGAGACATTTTACCACGTTCTGGACATTGTTTCCCTTCTGTTGTATGTATGTGAAGCTAAAGTGCCCAGTAAATGTTGTAATGACAGTGTCCTCTACTACACACCTGAGATGGTTATTTGGTCTTGGATTTCTCAACCATCAAAGCCTCTGGGCCATAATCTCAGAAAAGCATTCTTATTTCAGCTTTGCTTTATGGTTTCCCTTCATTCAATTGCTGTTCATTCATGTTCAGTGCCTTCTTTTTATGGAAGAGTTAATTGAGGGCAAGAACCATTAAGGAAGGGGTCAAAGAAGTGGTAGTATTGGGTTTCAATCTGTGACCTATATACTCTTTGATCAGATGTCTTTTAAAGACACTATGGTGTCATTAAATTCTATTTATCCAATGGTACAGTCTCCCCAGTATATCACATACCTCTCATATAGTGCTGGTATATATTTGGTTGTTGTTGCAAGTATGTCTAGCCAGTTTATTTTTAATATGTAATATATATTTAGTATATAATAAAATAAATTTATGTAATATTTATAGAATTATTTAATAATAAACAATAAATAAAAATATATTATATATATTTTTTTTGTGTGTACATATGTAATAAGGCTAGCATTTGGAGTTTAGAGGACATTTTTGGGAATAGGTTCTCTCCTTCCACGATGCAGGTTCTGGAGATTGAATTCAGTTGTCAAGCTTGATAACAAGCACCTTTAACCATTCAGCCATCATGCCAATTCCTAGCCAGTTTTATATAATATTTCATATATAATAATGTTGCTTTTAATTCTTCCATGATGTACCTTTGCACCTAGGGATTATGTGGTCACTGAATCACATTTACTAAATGTTAAACCTGATATAAGCAGGCCTTTGGAACATGGAAACCATTGAGTTTTGATTTCAGTTTCCTCATTAATTTATATTTTGAGACATGCTTTAACTATGTAACCCTGACTGGCCAGGAATTGGCTATGTAGGCCAGGCTGGCCTCAGATTTATGGAGAGTCATCTCTCTGCCTTCTTCTGAGTGATGGGATTAGAGGCGTTTGTCATCATGTTCATTCATCTTTTATTTTTACTTGAGACAGGGTCTCACTCTGTAGCTCGGGCTGATTCGAATGTTAGACTTTTTTCTTGTCTCTGTCTCCTGGGTCCCGGGAGTACAGGCGTGTGCCCAGCTGGCTTCGGTCTAATTGGACATTCTCTTTGGATTTGCTTAGGATCCGTTAACACCAGATCGTTAGCAACTGTTTAGTTTTATCATAATTAATCCTGTGTGAGAAAATTAGTGGCAGGGACCCTAGCAAGGCGTTTGAATGCAGACATCAAAGGATTCACCTTAGTACTTCTTTCCGATAGAGAACCCTGGAACTACTGCAGAAATATAGTAGCTTCCAAATACAGATTTTGTTGATGCTCTTGTTTAGTTTTTCAAGACAGGATTTCTCTGTGTGGCCCTGGCTGTCCTGGAACGCGCTCTGTAGACCAGGCTGGCCTCCAACTCACAAAAATCCACCTGCTTCCGTGTCCCCCCCTCCAAGGGCTGGGACTAAAGGATTGTACCACCACCGCCTGGCGCTGAATACAGATTTTACATAGTTCCAGCATCCAGGAAGCAGAGGCAGGAAGATCACATCTTTTAGGCCAGCCTGCTTAACACAGCGAGTTCCAGGGCAGTGAGAGCTGCATAGACTGTCGTCTCAAAATAAAATTAAAAAAAAAAAAAAAGTTAATCTGAGGTAATCGAATCATTTTCCTCATGCTTCCTTTTTGCTCTTCTGCACCGAGGACGGACTCCAGGGCTGTGCGCCCCGTGGTCTAGCCTTAGAAGCAGGCTGCAGCTGCTGGCCCCTGGGCGGACAGAGCGAGCCCCACCCGCTGGGTCACAGGTCGCCCGGTCCTCGGGGCGCGTCCAGGGACGCCTTTCCGCTCTCCCCCGGGCTCTTCCTGCCACGCGCTGGCCACGCCCCTCACGAGTTTCAGCTAGTCATGGCGGCGCGGCTGTGTGCACGGCACCTCCTTTCGACGTGGCTCTACAGGTGCAAGCCCAACTCTTCCCCAGAGCCCCCCAGTACCGGCCCCCGGGTACACCGAGAAAACCAGCCCCGTTTTCTTCTTTGCAGGCGAGCCGCGCAGAGCCAAGGCCGGCACTACCGCGCTGCACTCTGCTCCGAGTTGAAGCGTCCCCTGGTCATTGAAGAGGTGGCTTCCCGCCCTGTCGGGCCACAGGAGGTAGGGTGACAGACTTGACCCCTGGATGCCTCCACGTACGGTTCAAAATCTCCGTCTATCTTGGCCACACAGTAGATGGCTTCCTGCCGCAGTCAAGATCCTAGTTCCCAAGCATAGGGGGTGACCCGGAGGCTAGAGCGCATCCACTCTGGGCTGGAAGATCAAGCCCTTTCAAGGTTCACAGAAAGGCCAAAACTGTCAGGAAGCAATCTCTCAAAACTCACGTATAGGCCCCTTTCCAAAACTCCAGAGCAGTTGCCTTAGAAACAGCATCTGATTTACACACGGCTTTACATAACAATAGAGATAAAAGGACCCTTATCCTTTGCTTAGCCCCTAGTCAGCATCAAATTATCTGCCCTTCCCACTCTCCCAAACCCCAATCTAGTGAATACATGCCCGAGCCCCTCTGAAGCCCTGCAGTAATTTGGTATTTTTTTCCTGTGTGGTTTCACCAGATAGGTGAAAGCCACCTTGGCTTTGCCTAGGGACCACAGTGGTGACAGTACGTGACAAACACGTAGCGAAGGATGCAGAACTTGAAACAGGGTGGAGCCAGCAAGTGACTTCACGCTAGGGATCGCTGACGGGAGGCAGAAACGCAGCTGCAGCCCTAAAGGTCACCAGAATGGAGGCTGTGGTTAAAATGGATTGCTTGGAAGAGCATGTGATAGCAGTTTCTCCCGACTCGTGTGCCCAGAGCTCCTCTTGAATCATTCCTTTCTGGGGGAATTGGTGCTTTTTTGTTTTTTAACACACCACGTAATCCAGACTGACCTTGAGTTTAGGATCTTGCACCGGCTCCCAGAGCACAGAAATGCCTCGCCACTCTTGGCTAAATTGTTCTTAAAATCAAAATGGAGTGCGTTGAGGACCTGTGAGTCAGCAACTACTCCAAGGCTGGGGAGTTAGCTCGTGAGAGCCTTATTTACACTACTGTTATTCCAACATTAAATCCCTGGAGTTTGGAATGAACTCTGGCACGTAGCACCTGCCTAAGGAATAGAGAAATGCTGTAAGCAGCGGTGGCGCACGCCTTTAATCAATCCCAGCACTCAGGAGGCAGAGGCAGGTGGATCTCTGTGAGTTCGAGGCCAGCCTGGTCTACAGAGCAAGTTTCAAGAAAGCTATTACACAGAGAAACCCTGTCTCGAAAACCAAAATGAATTGAGAAATGAATGCTTTTTGTGGATGAAAAATGGCTTCTAACCACCCTGCCACCTCTGTATTAAACTTAAACAAGTAAATGCTATTGGTTTGGAATTCTGACTGGCATCTTCTGGGATTCCAGAGTCTGTTGGGATATGTTCACTAGTGAGTACGGGTGTCATCTGGGCCTGTTCAGACAGATTGCTGAGCCTTTACTTCCCGCATATGATTCAGCATGGGGTGTGGCCTGAATGTCTGAATTTTTTACTTTCTTTTTCTTTAGACAGTTTCCTATGTATCCCTGGCTGACCTGGAATTTACTGTGGAGACTAGGCTGGCCTGGAACTCACAGAGATCTGCCTTGCTCTGCCTTCTCAGTGCTGTCATTAAAGGCACATGACCTGCCGAAGTGTGAGTTTCTAAGAAATCCCCAGGGGATGCTGAGGTTGGCCCAGGACCTTTTGAGACTCACTGGTTCCCCAGAAAGCCTAGAGCAGTGGTTTTCAACCTGTGAGTTGTCACCCCTTTGGGGCCCAAATGACCCTTTCACAGGGGTCTCCTATCAGATATCCTGCAGAGCGGATATTTACATTACAGTTCACAACAGCAGCAACATGACAGTTATGAAGTAGCAATGCAACAGTTCTGTGATTGAGGGTCACCACCACATGAGGAACTCAATTAAAGGGCACAGCATCGGGGAGTTGGAGACCCACTGGTTTGAGAACTCCTGGCCATGTCGCTGCTGGTCTGCTCCATGACAGCTTTGTGGAGAGCACAGAAGACAGGGCTCTAGGCTGGGCCTCCAGGATTCCAGCTCCTTGAGTTCAGACCGTAGTTGTCTATGCTTAGACCCCCTCAGTGGCATCCTGCTGTTCCTCGTACGAAGTTCACAGCTGCAAATCTCGGTGTAGTGGAGCTTGCTCACTCTCTTGGGGGGCCTTGTTTCTTTCTCCGCTTCGTGTTCTAGGCTCACTGGTTTTTCTTTTGTCTCTGATACAGGACGCTCACACATGCCATCACTTTTATTTGTGCCAAACTTTCACCTCCTGGTCTGAATCATTGTTTCTTTGCTTTTATTAGCTCAAAGGTTATGCTCCTAGTTTTTCTTGGCATTCCTCAAGGGGTCACATACCTTCATGTGTGCTTTTTCCTATCTTTAATATTTTACATGAGCCAGGCATGATGGTTGAGGTTTATAATTCCGGGAAGATTTCAAGTTTGAGGCCAGCCTGGGCTACATCGTGAGACTCATTTAGCTTCATTATTCTTTAGTTGATGCCTATACTTTTAGGTCCACAGAAGCCTTAGCTTTGTCCCTTTTGCCTTATAATACTCTGTCTGGTTTTTTGTTCAGTACTTGGCATATGGCTGTCATTCATTCAGTAACCCTTTTTGAGTTAATTGTTACCAAATGAACTTTGTCTCTGTTTTGTTGTTCTGTTTCCTTTGCAGGTCAGAGTTGATGTTCATTTCTGTGGCATTAACTTTGCCGATATTCTGGTCTGTCGTGGCCAGTATCAGGAAAAACCCCCTCTTCCCTTTACACCTGGTGAGTACAGGGGACCAATCGACTACTTCAGGAAAAGGAGATTCTGAGGGTTTTCAGAGCCACATGCATCTTCTCAGACACTAGTCTCCACCCTCTGCCAGGCTTGAGTAGTGAGGGAGGTTTTTTTGTTACATACACCATCATCACTGTTAGAGTCACTACCTCATGACACTCCCCCTCCTCCTCCCCAGGCCTCAGTGCTCAGTATTGTATCCCCAGCTTAGCATTGCTCTGGTTTGTTTATAGATGGATGACACTCAGTGGTTTAGCTAGATTGTCAGTTGCTGTGATAAAGCAATGACCAAAATCAACCTGGGGAGGAAAGGGTTATTTGGCTTACAGTCAGTACAGGAACTGAAGCAGAAACTGTTGAGAACGCTGCTTGCTCTTAGGTGCAGCTTTTCTTATATTACCCAGGCCCATCTACACAGAGCCAGTACCACTCACAGTGAGCTAGACTCTTCTGCATCAGGTAGTAATCAGAAAAATGCCCCACAGACATGCCCACAGGCAAATCTGACTGAGGCAAGCCCCTAATTGAGAATCCCTCAGATACTTCTGGGCTGTGTCAAGGTGACAGGCACAGCTAGCTAAGGACATTCCCTAACTACTTTCAAATGAATAAATGGGCAGCCCTTTAGATGTTGTGTTCACCAGAATGCTGTTGTTAACCCTAGTTATCCCTTTGCCTTCTTGGTGTTGCCTCCATTTTATATTTTCACTGAAGGATCATAAACACGCTTGCAGCTAAGACCTGTATCCTCATCATCCCAAGCCCAAAGGAGCTCAATGTCAAAGGTTCAAAAAGAAGAGGAAGAAAAAGCCCAAGCGTATCCTAGCAGCCCACTGTCTGACTTCCATCACACTCTCTCTGGTTACTTTTAGTTTTTTGTTGTTGAAGTTATTTAAGGAGATCTAAGCAGAGCTTAGTGTATTTGGAGCACATGCATATTTTATATAGATAAACATAAAGATTATAGTGATTGCATGATTGCAACACAGCTGTTATGTTTGGGGTTTTTGGTATTGTGTTTTAATACCAGAACCATTTCCTTCTCCTTGTATTTGCTGAAAGAATAGATCAGAGGAAGATGTCACAATTAAGTTATTCCCCGGCAGAGCAAGTAGGAAATGCATAGCTATTAGGTTCAGGAATTTCAGAGGTGGCTGGGTGGTGGTGCGTGCCTTTAATACCAGCACCTGGACGTCGGAGGCGGACTCTGTGAGTCCCAGGATAGCCAGGACTACACAGAAAAACTCTGTCTCGAAAAAAATAAAAATAAAAATAAAAAAAAAACAAACCAAAAATAACCCCCCCCAACAAAAAAAAAACTAACAAAAAACAAAGAAACAAACACATAAATAAAGGAAGAGAAATTTCAGAGGTGGCTGAAGAAAGGGCAGACACGACACTAACTCATCCTGTTCTGAGCTAAGTACTGTCTTGAGGCCCTCCTCAGAGCTCAGCAAAGGAGACATGAAATAAAACTTGGTGATTGTAGTTGGGGTTGTATAGGAGCCCGGTGGCCCTGTGATCAGGGTCAAAAGTACCTGTGTACTGAATGCATATTCATGAATGACCTAGGTCGAGAGTGGGGCAGCTATAGTTTATGTGTTGAGACGATGAAACCTTACACTCATTATCCTGTGTTTTGAGTACCACCTTTTACCCTTTGGGCATTCAAAACTTAATAGCTCCCAAGAGCAGATGAGGGGCCCTGTTGATCAGAGTTTTCCTATCTCCAGAGTGCTGGGCTACAAAGGTAAACCTAATGTTTAAATGTTCCAGGGATGGAGTTTTCTGGGACTGTCCTGGAGACAGGAAAAGATGTCAGCACTGTGAACAAGGTAAACTGGTTAAAACCCCAGACTGTGTGTTCTCCTGGCCTTGGCCATGTGACCAAAGGAACTCAAGACAGAAGGCAAAGAATGAATTCTGAATGAGGAGGTGGGGAGAGTGGGTGGAAGTTTCTGGCCTTATTAAACTATTACAAATATAAGACAACACTTGATCTTCAGTTACTGAAGGAATAAAGAGCTTGCTCTTTTTTTTTTTTTTTTTTTTTTGGATAAAGGATTTTTAAGTTTGAGTCTCAAGTGAAAGAAATAATCAGGGATGCTAATTCTTACCAACTTCCCTTCCTCGTCCCTGGTGTCTAAAATGTGTTCCTATTGGCTTGGTAGCTTGGTATTGAGAGAATTGCCTTGTTTTCAAACCAGAAATGAACTCTGAGTAGATATTAAGGCCAAGCCGTGTCTTCTGGCAGAGATGTGTGTCTTGGAATGTGGGCCAAGTACATGTGTTCTTTCCCTCCAGGGAGATCGGGTTATTGGAGTTTGTCCTAAGCTGAACGCTATGGCCGAAGAGTGTGTCATTGACCAGAAGGTATAGCTGCCTCTGGGCACTCATGGATGCATAGATTTCCTCTTTGGTTTTCGGTTTCCATGTCTCTCTTCCTCACATTGCCCTTCTTTTGTGTTTGTGTCATTATAGCTTGTTTCTAGCCAAGCATTTTTTATCTTCCTTCAAATGCTAACTAAACTCTGTATTGGTTTGACAGCCCTGGCACAGAGTTCTTTTGTTTGTTTATTTTTTTCAGTGCCGGAACAACTGGCTGGCCATTTATTTGGACCCTTTTTAGTGACAGGTGGTTGAAAAACTGGTTTAACGCATTGAGTTGGATATCATGTGTTTGTTTTCCTATAAGCATATGAAGTGGTCTGCACTGGGAACAGGGTCGCCGGAATGGGGTGAGCAGGATGTGAATGGTGCCCCCTAGTGTTATAAGGATCCCATCCAGTTTTAGGGAGGTACGATTTACAGTTTACCTGTGACCTCATAGTAATCCGGAGTCTGTTCTCCTTCAGTTGGCTCCTTTTTTGAGCAGATGCCAGCCTCAGGGGTTGGAAGTCTGTTATACCCAAGTCCTAAACTCACCCCGGCTTGCTTGGTCTTGATCTGTACTCCTTAATAGGTGATAATAGACATGTGTTTCCCATTGCAAATTACTCACCAATCACATCGTAATGTGTATTGAACAGCTTCGGTAACCAGGCACACATTTCCACAAATGCTGTAATTTCTTTGTGTAGACCCTCTGGCGGATTCCAGAAAGCGTCTCTCTACAGGATGCTGCAGTCCTACCGGTATCTTATGGCACAGCTATTTTGGCTTTAGAGCATCGGGCCGGCACCCAGCCCGGGTAAGGACTATGTAGGAGGCAGAGGGTTAGGTGGTTCCTTTTTCTGATGTTAGCAATGCCTGACAGGACTGCCTGAAGCCCAGCCTGGTGGTTCACCTGCTGTTCCTAGCATTTGGGAAGAGAGGCAGGGGGATCAGGAACCCAAGGCCATTCTCAGCTGCAGAGTGAGTTAGGTGCCAGTCTGAGCTACATGAGACCCTGTTTCAGAGCCAAACCAAACCCCAAGAAGACAGCATTATCCTACATCTCCGTTCCTCACCTTTCCCCCTCATTCTTCACCCTCACCTTTCCCCAGGCTTCTCTTCAGCTTAAGTTCCTTTGAGGTGAGGAAAGTCGAACAAGAGACAGTCTCTCGGTACTGGGGACTGGTTGTGGACCTTCCTCTTGCCTCGCAGTGGTAGAACTTAGAGTATGAATTTGGAAAAGCAGATCTCTTGAACCTGACCACTCTGGGGATCACTTTATAGGAATACATCAAGTCTACAGAGTTGGCTTATTTTATTTTATTCTATTTTATTTTTGAGACAGGGTCTTGCTATGTAGTTCAGGCTGGTCTGGAACAATTTATATAGCCCAGGTTAGCTTCAAATTTAAGAGCTTCATTCTCAGCCTCTGAGTGCTAGGATCACAGGTCTGTACCATTATTCCTAGGTGGGACCCGGTTTATTTAAATTCACTTCCTGTGTGAGGCTTATGGTATGTGTTTCTATGAGGCTTGGTTGGTTGTACCAAGTAGGATATTTTATATCTATCTATCTATCTATCTATCTATCTATCTATCTATCTATCTATCTATCTATCTATCTATCTATATTTGGTTTTCAAGACAAGGTTTTTCTGTGCTACCCTGGCTGTCCTGGAATTCACTCTGTAGACCAGGCTGACTTCGAACTCACAAAGATCCACCTGCCTTTGTCTTATAAATGCTAGGATTAAAGGTATATGCCACCACTGCCGACTCTGGATATTTTAAACTTAAAAGTTCTAAGCCGGGCAGTGGTGGCGCACTCCTTTAATCTCAGCACTCAGGAGGCAGAGGCAGGCAGATCTCTGTGAGTTCGAGGCCAGCCTGGTCTAGAAGAGCTAGTTCCAGGACAGGAACCA
>NW_004949095.1:6484311-6495615 GCF_000317375.1 Microtus ochrogaster
AAGAGCTAGTTCCAGGACAGGAACCAAAAGCTAAGGAGAAATCCTGTCTCGAAAATAAAAAAAAAAAAAAAAAAAAAAAAAAGTTCTGCAATCTTCCTTTTATATTTGGGAAACTGGCTCTCAAGCAGTTCACAGAGCTGGCCTTCAGAGTTGCTCCAACTGGTAGTTTCAGTTGAACAGTGTCTAGTTCATGACTACACTGCGGTGGGACAATGGTCTGGACTTTGTCACCTGTATTTTAAATAAATGCTGATTGGCCAGTAGACAGGCAGGAAGTATAGGCAGGGTGACCGGGTAGGCAGTAGAGGCGGGGTGACGAGAATTCTGGGAAGAGGAAAGATTCAGTCTGCAGTTATCACCCAGACATAGAGGAAGCCAGACACAGAGCAAACAAGAAGTGACTGCCTCGCCAAAAAAGGTAACAAGCCACATGGCTAACACAGACAAGAATTATGGGCTGATGTAAGTTATAAGAATTAGTTAATAAGAAGCCTGAGCTAATGGGCTAATTAGTTTATAATTAATGTGGACCTCTGTGTGATTATTTGGGACTAAACGGCTGTGGGTGGTGTGGGACTGGGTAGGACAGAAAACTCGGTCAACATACCACCTTCTAACATCAGACCATGTTTAGTTGAGAATAGTTACAGGATGATATGAGGCCTGCATCAGTGTGGTCGCTCAGAGGAGCAGTCGCTACTGCCGTGAGACAGAGGCTATCCAGAGAGATTGAGAGACCTCTTCCTGGAAAAATCTTTAGAACTAGACAGAGTTAGCATTGATCCGGAAGTCATGTACATATCCCACCCCTTCAGGCTGGAGGATAGAGTAACATGATGGTTTGAATGCTCTTTAAAATGCCCTCGTCTGTGTTCCTGGGATCTTACATACATGAGCTTTGAAGGTTCCTGCAGTAATACTCGTCTCTCCTCGGCACAGAGAAACTGTTCTAGTAACGGCAGCCTCTGGAGCCACAGGCCTTGCTGTGATCGATGTGGCTACAAATGTTCTCCGGGCCAAGGTATGCATGTGTTAGAGTATCCCTTAAAAATTAACTCCAGTGTTTAGGCATAAAAGACATTAATTCACTTCTCAAGTATCCTGGGAAGGGCACCGGGGACACACAGCACTTAGAGGATGGTATTGCCATCTGTGTGCTTTCCCACTAAGAGGAGACCTAGAGTGTACCACTTGGCCCTTGAGGTACTAGAACCTGGCAAGGGCTGCCTCCCACCATGGCCTCTGCAGATGCACCCAACTGTCACCCATTTATTCAGGCTTAAACTCACGTCACCTTTCCAGGGAAGCATCTCTGTCCTCAGGCTAGGTCAGTCTCCCCTCCCTACTATTTATGTATGATCTCATACTACCCTATGCCTCTGTTTTTCAATACATACCTTACTGTGTGATTACTCCATATGTGGCCCATTGTGGGTCAATGTCTTTTCCTTCTCCTGGACTATAATCCCCATGAGGGCAAGGGAAATGTTTTCATGGTTCAGGACTCATCCCAGCAGCTATCATGGTACCTGGAACATAGTATATACTCAAGAGCTATTTCCTAAATCAAGCAATGAATGAATGGATGGATGAGTGGAAGATGGACTGACTGGTTCTCTACAGGGGATATCTCTGGGGCTGCAGGGGCCGGAGAAAGACTTCTATGAGGAAATAGACATTTCAGGTGATCTCTGAAGGACTGGCATCAGTTATAGCAGAAGGCAAGGGCAAGTCAAGGTTACTGTAGTGGTCGGACAATGTTGTAGAAGACCCAGAAAAAGAAAGAGGCACCGTGCAAGAAGAGAATTGCCTGCCAGTGCTATCTCTGGAACAAAGGACCTGCAGGGGAATGGTGAAAGGTGACGCTAGTCAGGTATGATAGGATCACAAGGGCCTTGTTTGTAGCTGAAGTATTTGAAAGTTTATTGGAGACCGTTGGGAGGGTTGCTGAGAATTTAAAGTAGGAAAATGACATTATTATTTTTAGTTTTCGGTTTGTTTTGTTTGAGGCAAGATTTTGCTGAGTGGTCTAGACTGGCTTCCAACTAGGGATCCTCCAGCTTGGCTGGAATTGCAGGCCCTCACTACCACTCTCTGCACTGTCTTTGCATTTAAAGTTCACTGTGGCTGTGGTATGAGGGATAGAGGTAAGGTCACAGGTGATGGAGACAGAAGGGCAGGTGCATTGCCTAGGCTAGAGGTTATGATACCTGGACCAAGGCAGTCGAGATCACTGAAGTGGGAAAAAATAGAGAATTCCAAGACCAGAGCGCATCCTACTAGTCAGAGGAAAACTTTAAAGGTATCGGAGGGGGTTCACATGCCAGCTCTGCTTCCAGCTTAGGAGCATCCATCACCTCATTTATGAGCAGTGCTTCCCTAGAACTGCTGGGAATACTGAGATTCCATGTGCACATGCCTATAAGAAGTATGGTGTGTCAGCACGGCTCTAATGAATCCTGTTATTGTTAGACACTGAGTGGGAAGAGAAAGACTAAGTTAACTTTTGGAATTGGCATTTATTGAGACGGAGCGTGCAGGAGGAAATAGAGAGCGGTTTTGGATACACCGAGTGCAAGGCTCCTCAGGCCCATGTGGCCGGAATGGTGAGACCGTGCCTAGAAACAGAAGTTGATGGTATTCGGTGCCTCAGGTGGCATCTTTCCTTTCTCACTTTAGGAAACTTGTGGAAGGAGATATGAGAGCTGAGAACAGCCTTGGGAATTCAGAGGTTTCTTGTGCAATATTAGCACATTTCATGTTATCAGGAAGGGCTTTTAGCTCTCTTACGGGGGCAGGGAGGGGATCATGGTTAGTCTCCATGTCTGTTTAGCATTTCTTAAGAAGACAAAATTATACTATTTATTTAGTTCTAAGAGGTTCGGTAGAAAACTTTGCTTCAATTCAGATATTAAAATTCATCTGAGCTATATCTTCTTTTGAAGCAGAAAGTTCTTTAAAATAGAAATAAATGAAAGTAAAGGTTAAAACTGTTTGCATGCGCCCTGCTTGGCACAGGCCACGTGATCACACTTTCTGCTCACCGTGTTGCATGCTGCGTCCAGAGGGCCTCCAAAGCAATCGTCTTAACCTTGATCCTCACACCACCCCTGGGAGAGGAGTCCTCTAAGTGTTTATTATCTCTGCTTCACAGATCAAGGAAGTGAAGCACCAAGAGGAAAAGTAATTCACTGTAGGTCTCACTGGGACCTCGTGACCGTCTGTAGATGGGATCAGGTACCTGGTTCTGGTCTGGTGTCTGCTTGCCATAGCCCTCTGTGAGCTGTTTTAAGGGCTGTACTAGGGAGCACTTAAAAGTAGCTTTCAGTTCCAAATAGTTATGGGTGAGTTTGGAATCCTTTATGGGCACTGATATTCTTCAGTATCTGGGACGATTTTGCTTTGTTTGTGTTTTCGAGGCAGGGTTTCTTTGTGTAGCCCTAGCTGTCCTGGACGTCACTCTGTAGACCAGGCTGGCATTGAGTGCTGGGATAAAGGCGCAGCCACCTCTGCCCGGTAACACATTCTTTTTTTTAACATACTAAAGATTTTATTTAGCAATCAATTAACAAAGAAGCTGCTATATCTAACTCAAAGAGATCTTAACCATCACACATACATAGTAATGCTGAAATGAGTTTACAAATGGTTAAAGTGGTCAGTAGAATGGGGCAGTAACAATGAGACTGTGTCTTTCTCCATCACCTAGGCTGGCTTCAGCCTTCTAGACAGATGGGTTTATAGGCATGTACCACTGTGATGGACTCTACACTGCCTCCTTATGGGTAAGAAGAAGTGCAATATCCCTTGCCCAAGCATCCACACTTTGCAGTACTTAAATCTAAAAGTCTTTTTTTTAAACATTGGTTTTTATTTATTTATTTATTAAAGATTTCTGCCTCCTTCCTGCCACCGCCTCCCATCTCCCTCCCCCTCCCCCAATCAAGTCCCCCTCCCTCGTCAGTGCTGTCAAGATATCACAAAGAGAGTTCCACACCTGTGCTTGCAAGACAGGATGGAGAAAAACCAAGGCATGGCTCAGCAGGTAGAGCAATTCATTGTTTGGCAAGTGTAAGGCTCCAGGCTCAATTACCAGCACCATAAAAAAAGAAAGAAAATTAAGTTTCTTTATGTCCAGGAGTGATGGTATACTACCATTGTTCTCAGAACCAGAAGAGCGGGGGAGGAGAACAGAGAGCTAGAATCCAGCCTACAGTGCATAGCAATAGCCCATCTCAAAGAAGCCAGGCAAGCAACCCAAGCCCCCAACTAACAGTCCAACCAATGCTTTCAAGCTACACAAGTGCAGATTCTGAGCACTGCCTTGGACTTCGTGCTGGGCGTCCTCACTGAAAAGGTTCTTCTTGGCGACACTTCGGTGTTTGTAGCTTTGGAGTTTCCCAGATCCTGGACTAGCCACAAACCTGTAGGCATGATTTTTCCTGAGGATGACAAAGCAGGAAAAACATGCACTTTGGAAGAAGGCAGTACTATTGACTTGCAGTGTTCTTCTGCCATCTACTACTTGGGTGACCCTGGCTTGATTGCTTAATCTCTCTGAGCCTGTACCTCTGCAGTAATGGACGGGCAGTAATTATCCCTGTCCCATAACCTTCCTCTGAAGTTTAAATAGAATAAGCTATTGCGTATGTCTGACTCTGGCTGCAACTTTTCTACCTCCCCTGGGGCGTTTGTATTATGGGTTCCACTTACCTTTAGCAGTATGTTTTCTTTGACTGGTTTGAGGTAGCTGAGCCTCAGAGAAGTCAGGCATGAGGAGGTTAAGTGTGCCAGCCCAGTTAAGTGAGTTCCCTGGATTGGGTCTCAGCTGTGTGAACTTCCTTGGATACTTAACTTTTCTTAACTTGCCTCAGTTTCTCCATTAATAACATAGAGCTAATGGTGTGTGTTTCATTGAACTATCATGAATAAATGAATTTCTGCTGTACATGAAACATTTAGAATAGTGCCTGGGAAAATACTAACACAGTGTGTCGTTAGTCTTTCTAAGTAATTTGTCCAGTGTGACACAGCTGGTGGTTAGAAGAGCCAGGATTTGAACCCTGGTCTGTCTGACTTACGTTCACCCTCTAGACTGGATGTCTCTGGTTTGTGCGTGTGGAGCCTCTCTCCTTCCCGGCCACACGCTACTACATTGTGCTTTCTTGACTCCAGCTGTGATGTCCAGCTTGTATTCTTACTGTGTGGTTCATGGTGGGTGTTCATTAAATGGTGGTTTTCATTTGGAGTTGGAGAAAACTTTCATTGCTTTTTAAACCATCTAACTAGACATATGGGGTTCTTCAAACTGTGGGCTTCAGAACTTATGGTCCCCAGAGGGGCCCGTGAGGTCTGTCAGTGTTGGAATCAAGGCTGATGCTTGGGCAGGGGGAGTTTCTTGAGAAGTGCTTGAGGATAGATTGGTAGGCTGTACCCCTCCTATGACATGATCCGGATCATTGGAAGCCTTGTGTTTTCCCTCAGGTCATAGCTGCCGCTGGAAGCGATGAGAAGTGCAAGCTGGCCATGGAGCGGGGTGCACAGTTCAGTGTGAACTACAGCCAGGGCAGCCTGAAGGAGGCAGTGAAGAAGCTGGTGGGCAGTGGTGGGGTGAATGTGGCCATCGACATGGTGGGAGGAGACGTCTTCCTAGAGTCTCTCAGCAGGTACGTGCCCTAGAGCTGGGGCTCCACAGAGCCTTCCTGCATCTCTGACTCCTGCCTCGGCTTCTCTCTGTCTTCGCTGCTCACGTCTCCTGTAGGCATCGGCATCAGCGAGAATAGCTGAGTGGGTGGGTGACAAGGAACAGAAGCAGAGAAAATCAGGAAATGCTTAAATATAGTAAAAACAAAATACCCAGCTGGAAAATATTCAAAAAATGACTGCAGACTCTCCAGTTGGCAATGCCAAGGACTTTAGAAATTATCCGTGTGTTAAATCTAACTCCCTGGGCCCCCCACTAATTGCTTTAAATACATAGGGGTGCAGGGCTCTGGGGCGAGCATTGTTCTGATGCTTGGATTGCTGTGGCGGCAGTTCCCCATTCCCCAGCTTTTTGGACGGTGCAGGCCCTGCAGCAACACGCTGTGCGCTTCCTTGACTTTTCGGATGAACTGTGTCACTGGGGGCTTGGTGGGACTGTTCTTTCTTACCAGCTTCTTTGTGTGAGGGCCTCTGGTGTTCTCTGAGAGTACTGCTCCTACCTACCCTCTCCATTTCTCTCTCCTGGGATTTTTAAGACAAGATATTTGGCCGGGTGTTGATGGTGCATGCCTTTAATCTCAGCACTTGGGAGGCAGAGTCAGGCAGATCTCTGTGTGTTTGAGGCCAGCCTGGTCTACAGAGCCAGTTCTAGAACAGGCTCCAAAGCTATAGAGAAACCCTGCCTCAAAAAACAAAGCATACAGGGTATTTGCTGTGTTGTCCTGAAAGGTACTCAGGAAGCCAAGGCTGACCTTGAACTCCTGGTGTCCTGCCTCCTGAATGCTGAGATTACAAGCACACAGGAGCCACCACACCTGGCCTGGTTTCATGTTTTTCACATCCATGCTTTGTCATTTATCTCATTTTGAAGTAGAAAAACAAGAGCAGAGAGAGCAGCTTGGCCACAGAAGGAATCCAGTTAGCACTGGAAAGAATCCAAAGGAATCCCCTGAGCTGGGAAGCCGGCATCTGGACAAGGGAGCATCACTCAGGGTGCTGGTCCTGTGCTTAGAGAAGCAGTTGAGGGTGCAGAGACCTAGTGCACCTCCTCCTCTCCTGCCTTCCACCTTGATAACTGTGTTCAAGGACAGCTTACATTTCCTTTCTGAAGAAGCAAAGCAAAACAACAACCACCAAACGGACAAAACCCAAACAACCACGCACATCTCTTCCATCAAAGGCCCATGCAAAGTTGTTATTATTTTTATGATTCATGTATAGTATGCTCTATGGCACTTTTCACAATGGGATAAAGAAAAGTTGGCAGTTTTTATAGATTATTCAGAATCCTCTAAAGAAGTCCATGCCTTAAGGAGTCCTAAAATATCTTTGTTTACACTGACTGCTTATGCCATCATCTGTCTTATTCCTGCTGCCTATGTTCAAAATCTTCAAGTCGAGTTGCCTTGAAATACAACCTGTGGAAAGACATTTGTTGATACCCAATATCCTTCCATAGTTGAAGAGACTGCAAATGGACTTTTTCTGTCTCTCTTGCCAGCTCCCAAATCATGACATGGAGATCTATATTAATTATGAAAGCTTGGGCGATAACTTAGGCTTATATCTCTTATAACTTAAATTAGCCCTTTTTTGGTGGTGGTGGGAGTTTGAGACAGGATTTCTCTGTGTAACAGTCCTACCTGTCCTGGAACTAGCTCTGTAGACCAGGCTGGCCTTGAACTCACAGAGATTCACCTGTCTCTGCCTCTTGCCCGATGCTGTGATTAAAGGCATGTGCTACTACTGCCCAGCCAAATTAACCTGTTTTTATTCATTTTACTCATGGCATTTACCTGTCCTCCTGCATGTCTTGTTCCTTCTTGCTCTTACTGGCAACTCCATCTTTCTTTGCCCAGCATTCTCTGCCCCCAAATCCTGCTTAGCTATTGGCCGTTCAGCTTTTTATTAAATTAGTTGGAGTGACACATATTCACAGTGTACAGAAGGACTGTTCCGCAAGAGCCAGCCTCGGTTCTAAAGCACACTGTCCCAGACCTGTGTGACAGCACGTGGCAGGGTTTCCTTCCTTGCAGAGGTGGAATACTATTCCACGTGTGAGCATGTGTGCTTGTTTCTAGCCACCCCTTATCCTTCCATCTGGGGAGGAGGCGTGGCTTGTTTCTAGCCCTTGGCTATTTGGGAATGATGCTTCTGGAGACATAGGTGTGCACAGAGACTTCTCATGTTCTCTAAAATACACCAGAATAGAGTTACTGAATGTATTTTTAATTTTTTTTTTTTGAGACAGGGTTTCTCCTGTAGCTTTGGAGACTGCCCTGGAACTTTCTCTGTAGATCAGGCTGGCCTCGAACTCACAGAGATCCACCTGCCTCTGCCTCCCTAGTGCTGGGATTAAAGGTGTGCGCCACCACCTCCCGGAGACATATTTTTAAATTTTTGAGAAACTTCATTTTGTTTCTCATAGTAGTACCCCTACTCCGCATTTTGAAATAAATCCCACCTACAGGACATGAGGATCTCAATTTTTCCAGATCCTTGCTATTAATTCTTTTCTTTTATAGTAGCCACTTTAATGGGTATGCATGTCCATTGCTCTTGTGTGTGTATGTGTTTATATGTACATGTTGGGGTGGTATACTTGTCCATGTATGCTTGTGTGGAGGCCAGAGGTAGACGCTGCTTCTCTTTCTTCCTCTATTTTTCTTCAACTTATTGTTTTTTTTTTTTTTGACAGGGTTTCTCTGTGCAGCTCTGGCTGTCCTAGAACTAGCTCTGTAGACCAGGCTGACCTCGAACTCACAGAGATTTGCCTGCCTCTGCCTCCTGAGTACTGGGATAAAGGCATGTGTCACCACTGCCCGGCTCTCCACCTGATATTTTGAGACAGGGTCTCCCACTGAACCCAGCAGTTCCCATCTCAGTTGGTCTGGCTGCGCAGAGACCGCCAGTGCTGTTATTATGGGTGCCCACCCCATGCCTGGCTTCCTATGTGAATGCGGGGGATCAGAACTTAGGTTCTCATGCTTGCACTACAGACATTCCATTGACGGAGCCATCTTCCCAGCCCTATCTGTCCATTGCTGCTTATAACCTTCCCCCCTCCCTCCTCTCCCTCAGCCTGGCGTGGGAAGGCAGGATTGTGGTGTTGGGATTCGCTGGAGGAAAAATCGCCTCTCTGCCCACCAACTTGTTGCTCCTGAAGAATATCTCTGCCGTAGGCCTATTCTGGGGTCGCTACCAACAGCAGGACTTTGCATTGTTTTCCAAGAGCATGTCCTCAGCTCTGCAGTACTGCCAGCAAGGGCTCATCCACCCGCACGTCGGCGCTGTGTTCAAACTGGACAAGGTGAGGCAGCAAGTAAGGAACGTGGGACAGATAAGGCTGGAAAGTAATCTATGTCAAATCTGGCAGCCTTCTCTCTGAGTACCATAAACCCTCCTTTTATGGACTGAAAAGGTGAAAATGCTGTCCTGAGTGCTGGGATGTCCATACGAAGCAGTGGAACATCATAGGCTTCAGCGTGACTGGATTCCTGCCAGTCTTCTGGCTTTCGACATAGATGCAGGGTTATGCTGGACTTTGAGGGCTCGGTCTATCGCTGGTGACTCAAAGGGAGGAAAGTCATGGTACTTTAGAAAATAATTTACGTGTGTTGATTTGAACCTTGAACTGTGCAACATAGAGTCCCAAGGAGGAAGCACTTGGCCTGACCTTTGGTTTTCAAATATAGATGCCTCCAGGTCTAAGCAGATGATCTGAGCTGGGTACTGGGCTCAGGACATAAATCATGCTGGGTATCAGAAGACTCTAATCAATGCCTTAGTCACTGCAGTTAATCCTGTTAGGATATTTTCGGTGTTTTCGTTCCCCCACAGTCTAATGTGGCTTAACCTTCCTCCCCAGCAGAACTGCACGCAGCCTGGGCTGTGAACGTGAGACTGCTATGCATTTCCTGTGGTGCCTGCCTTTCTTTCAGGATTTTTTTTTTTTTTTTTGCTTTGTTTTTGTTTTTGCCTTAATTTGTTTTAGTGTGTAAAAGAAAAAAATGAACAACCTTGTTTGGTAGCTCTCGTCAGTGATGAAGGCCCTGTTCTGTTCAGGTGAGGATTAGCAGGGTTTAGGCTCTTGGTGCTCCACTTCATGGGTTACCAGCCTCCCATCTGGGTTCTTGAAGCAGTTTGTTTCCTTTTCCTTTTTGACGTGTGGATCAAGAAAGTGGCAAACTGTTGATAGAGGATCTGACTGGCCGTTAGAAAACTGGTTGTATTCTGTTCTAGTTTAGCCCGCTTCCTCTGTAGACACGGGAGCCCCCTGCTTCCTGACCTTGGTCTAAGGTAGAATCGAGGAGAAGGTCACTGTCTGTGGCTCTCTGATGATGCTTTAGGAGCTGTGGTGGGGATGTGGGTGGGAAGTGGAGACCACAGCTGCTGGCCTCCAGGACCACATTTTTTTCAGAAGCCAAAGGAATTGCATGCTTTCTCTTTTTCATTCATATTTTCCTTTTAAGAAAAGACTTTTGTGGTTTAAAGACTCGAAAACCACCAGTTTCGGTAACTTCTGGGCCCCTTTCCGGCTGTGGCTTTCTATCACCCAGAGGCTGTACCTGTTAGTAGACAAGTCGCGCTGCGGGAGGGCAAGCAAGTGGTGGGTGACATCTCCTCCCTCCGCTGGCGTGCTTTCAGTGTTGCTGAGGCATGGGGAAAAGCCACTTTAATTGTCCACATTGCTGTTCTTTCCTCCCAAACATGAATTAGCTCTAATTACTGTCTGTCAGCTTCCATTCGCCTTTCTGCCTCCCAGGAAGGGCCCTTTACTGAGAGTGCCTGGATCTGCCTCCTCTGCTGATTTAGGGGCTCTCTAGTGGCCTTCTGATTCTGGCTCCCTGACATCAAGTTTATCCACACACCACACATTTGCTATTTCTTCTCTTTCTGTGTCCACAACCTGGCAGAAAATTTAGAGAGATAGTAGAGGCTGAGCACTTTGCATTCATTCATTCATTCATTCATTCATTCATTCATTCATTTGTTCAGCCTTCAGAGAAACTGTTTGTGGTCTACCCATTGTTTAATCACCTTTTACTGGTGAAGAACTTGGACTTAGAAGCCAAGAAAGCTGCCCAATAACGTGTTGTGTCAGAGCCAACATGCAGGCATAGCTGGTCAGACACCAAAATCTCTGTTCATGACCATGTCAGACTATCTCTAAATGAACCAAGAATTGACTTCGCAATGCTGTATTTTTTTTTAAAAGATAAGTTTTCATTGTGTAGTTCTGGTTGGCCCGGAATGCACATGTATACCAGGCTGACTTCAAACTCAGAGAAATCTGCCTGCTTCATCTTCCCAAGTGCTGTGGTTCTGGCTACCACAGCCAAAAATGCTGTATCCCATGGTGTGAGGCTTATTCATCTCTCATAGAAATATCTACATGAAAGAGCTATCATGTAATTAAAATGATCAGCACTCTGGTATTTACTTAGGCAGTGACTATTTTGTTCTGAGGGTAAGTGAATATATAATTGATTTTATTGAACTTTATTTTATTTATTTATTTATTTATTTATTTATTTATTTATTTATTTATTTATTTTTTTGGTTTTTCGAGACAGGGTTTCTCTGTGGCTTTGGAGCCTG
>NW_004949095.1:6496300-6498532 GCF_000317375.1 Microtus ochrogaster
CTGAGCCATCTCTCCAGCCTGGGGCTCTGTTTTTTTCACTTACTTGTAATTACTTGTTCAATACCCATCTTTGCCACAGAGCATAGATTCCTTGACGGCAGGGGCTGTGTGCTATTTGAGTCTGTCTAGCTATGGAATCAAGCTATTGTAGGTCACGTATCTGTTGGGTGGCTTACTGAGGACAGGACCCTGGAGTTCAGATGCTGGCTATGAGTAAATTGTACATCTTTTTTCTCTGTCATTATTTACAATGGGACAGTAATATATTCTATGTGCTACACTGGTTGTGAGAATTAATTCAGACAATATACACGAAAAAACATAATGAATTTAGTAACTTTTGAATGCCCATGATAGCATTCTTACAAAATACAGAGTTGAGCTTTCCTTGTCCCCATGAAAGATAATTTTTGCATTGATATCTCAGAGGGCAGGATTAGAACCATAGTCTTCAGGTTTTGAATTTAAAGTGGAACATATCTGTTTACTGTATGTTGATATTTGTGCTGTGAGGGGTGGATTACATATCCATCCATGATCTGTCTAGAGAATAGCACTGTGGAGGTATGCAGTCTGATGAAGCTGGCTGCATATGCATCCTGACCTAACATAGCACTCAAACCTCACAGGTCTGAAATAAATAGAATTCAATTTTCTTTATCTGTGTTTATAATTTGTTTTTTGACTGAGTATGTGGTCAGTTTTGGAGAAAGTTCCATGAGGTGCTGAGAAGAAGGTCTATTCTTTTGTGTTTGGGTGAAGTGTTCTGTAGCTATCTGTTAGGTCCATTTGATTCATAGCATCTGTTAGCTCTATTACTTCTCTGTTTAGTTTTTGTCTGGATGACTTGGCCATTGGTGAGAGTGGGATTTGAAGTCTCCCACAATTAATGTATGAGGTTTGATGTGTGACTTAAGTTTTAGTAATGTTTCTTTTACAAATGTGAGTGCCCTTGGTTTGGAGCATAGATATTAAGAATTGAGTGTCATCTTGGAGGATTTTTTCCTTTAATGAATATGAAGTGTCTTTCTCCATCCCATTTGATTAATTTTTTTTTTCGAGACAGGGTTTCTCTGTAGCTTTGGAGCCGTCCTGGCACTAGCTCTTGTAGACCAGGCTGGCCTTGAACTCACAGAGATCCACCTGCCTCTGCCTCCCGAGTGCTGGGATTAAAGGTGTGCACCACTACCGCCTGGCTAGTTTTGAAGTCTATTTTGTTAGATATTAAAATAGCTACACCATCTTGATTCTTAGGTCCATTTGCTTGGAAAATCTTTTCCTGATCCTTTACACTAAGATAATGTCTGTTTTTGATATTGAGGTATGTTTCTTGTATGCTGCAGAAGGATGGGTCCCTTTTTTTTAACTGTTCTGTTAGCTTGTGTCTTTTTTAAATTATCTATCTATCTATCTATCTATCTATCTATCTATCTATCTATCTATCTATCTATCTATCTATTTATTCTGGTTTTTTGAAGCAGGGTTTCTCTGTAGCTTTGGAGCCTATCCTGGAACTAGTTCTTGTAGACCAGGCTGTCCTCAGATTCACAGAGCTCCACCTACCTCTGCCTCCCGAGTGCTGGGGTTAAAGGTGTGTGCCACCACCACCCAGCTAGCTTGTGTCTTTTTATTGGAGAACTGAATCTATTGATATTGACAGCTACTAATGATCAATGATTGTTAATTCTTGTTATTTTGTTGTTATTTTTGGTTGTGTGTGTGTGTGTGTATGTGTGTGTGTGTGTGTGTGTATGTATGTATGTATGTGTTTCTCTTCTTTGGGTTTTGCCGATATGAGTTCACTTCCTTGGGTTGGAGTTTTCCTTTTAGTATCTTCTGTATATTTGTGAATAGATATTGTTTAAGTTTGACTTTTTCATGAAATATCTTGTTTTGTCCATTTATGGTGATTGAAAGTTTTGCTGGGTAAAGTAGTCTAGGTTGGCGTTCGTGGTCTCTTAGAGTCTGCAAGTCCAGCCCTTTCCGGCTTCTAGAGTGTCTATTGGGAAGTCAGGTGTAATTCTAATAGGTCTGCCTTTATATGTTACTTGACCTTTTTCTCTTGCAGCTTGATGTGGGAGTGTCATATATCAATCTGTTGATTTCATTGGTTAAGGAATAAAGAAACTGCCTAGGCCCCTTGATAGGCCAACCCTTAGGTGGGTGGAAAACAGAACAGAAGGCTGGGAGAAAGAAGCTGAGTCAGTGAGTCGCCATGGTTCCCACATTCCA
>NW_004949095.1:6498692-6515088 GCF_000317375.1 Microtus ochrogaster
AAAACTGTATTCTTTTAAACACTGCCTGGCCCCAATAGTTCCAGCCTCTTATTGGCTAGCTCTTACATATTAATCTAACCCATTTCTATTAATCTTTCTGAGTTTGTCTTTGGTGGATGGTGTTTTGTTCCTTGGATTCAGTTTCCTCTTTGGTCTTCTGATCTGTGTGGCCTAGATTTCTGGCTGTCATGACCTCTGATCTACTAGGGAGTCTCTGTCCAAGTTAGGGGCTGGCCCTCTCTTCCAGCTAGCTTGATCTTTGGTGCAGCAGGGCATCTCTGTTCTGACTTGTGTGGTCTTCATCTGGGCAGTAGAAGGAAGTCCGCTGGGGTTGGAGATAAGGCCTGGTAGGGGGTGGGTGATGAGCTGGAAGGGCCTGGGCTGTGGAGCTGGTCTTTGGGAATAGAGTCCAGGGAGTTGGAACACTTGAATTAATTAGAATTAATGTTTAGAAATTGTTTGCTTCAAGGTTCCTCTGAACAGGTGGAATAGTCTTATAAACAAAACTATAAACACTATAGTAATTATTCCATTGGTGTGGAGAATTTCATATCTGCTATTCCCACCTGTACCACCCTCCACCCCACCCCAGGCTCTGGCCACTTGCTTTTTGTCACGTTTCTCTGGGGATGCTCTTCCAGTGGGTCTGCAGTCCTGCAGCCTAGATGGCTATCCTAGGATGCTTCTCACTCCACTGACAATCTCTTGTTCCCCAGTATGAGGCGGGTCTTAGTGCCAACGCCTCCCTGGGCTCCTCAGGCTGGAGCTGCAGCCGTGGAGCAGAGGCTTGAGCTAATGGACTCACAGGAGCCTCTCTTCCTAGGAACAGCATAAGGGCTGGGTGAGGCAGTGAGAGTGTACTGTATTGGGCAAGCCTTGAGGAAGGGAAGACAGGAGGGAAATTGCTTTATTTTCGTCCCACTGACTGTTTTACACACATGGCTTCTCCAGAGAGGTCCCATATGAGCAGGCGCTCTGTGTACCTTGGAAGCGACAATCAGTTGAGGATCTGTAACACACCACCTTGCTGTTTCCATTCTCCTTTGATCAGTTTCTCTTACCCTTGTTGCCCTGGAATTGCAACCCTCAATGAAAACACTAGTGTGTGTGTGTGTGTGTGTGTGTGTGTGCGTGCGCTTCAAGGTTTGTTCATTTGTTTGTTACCCTTAAAGACTTATTTTTGACTGGACTCAGATTATAAGTAGAAGCTCTCAGCAAGGACAGCCTACGTCTCTTGGCAATCTGTTCCTGGAATTTTTCTTTGGCTTCTTTCATTCGCTTGGCTAAAAGTTTAGCACATTCTGTAGCCTCCTCCTCGTTTTTCTTAGCATGTTGTTTCTCAGAGCACTTGTGTTGCAGGATACATGGAGTAACAGGATGCTGAATCTTGGGGGTTTTGGTTCCGGGCTTCTCACCTTCTTTGTTTCAGGGCTGTCTGACAACATATTGGTAGATATAGAGAGACCGAAAAGCTTTTGCATTCTGCTAGCTCTTTTTGGCCCCGAGGCACAGAAGTGTCTTCTGTTAGTCCAGGAATATCCTTCTCTCCCCTTTTTACAATAACCAAGTTGAGAACACTCAGCTTGGCATCCACAATGTGCCCCTAAGCAGACTTGTGCTTCCTCTCTCCAGTTCTCTTTGGTCTGTCATAAGAATGCCCCTTGCTCATCGGCAGACACACTCTGATGCCCCTTACTCACCAGTCATGGGTCAAGACACCTTGCCTTCCGGGAACACCTTGTCTGCCATTCCCATCACGGATTTGGACACATAACCTGCCTTCCCCTCTTCACTTAGAGCACCAGTAGCTGCTTCTGTGGCTCTGCTTCTCATAGAAAGTAGGAAGTTTGCGTTCATTGTCCATTTCAATGAGTTTCTGACAGCTAATGCCTGGGAAAGAGATGTTCAGCTTCATCTTGACACAGTTAACTGCCTAGAAGGTGCCACAGAAAGGAACATTTTCTTTTTTCTTAATAATGTTATTATTTATTCTTTGAGAATTTCATAGTTATACTTTGATTATATTCATCCCCCTTTCCAGCTCCTCCCAGATCTCCCCCACCTTCTCACCCACCCAACATCGTATCGTTCATATTCTCTACCCTGACCCTTTAAAACCCATCAAGTCTAGTCTAGCGGTAAGTCAGTTGGCTGACTTGTCTTGAAAGTGGGGCTTACCTTTTAGTGCAGACAATATACCCCGTGCCACTCCACTGGAGAAAATGACTTTCCTCTCCCAGCAGCAATAAAATGCCAATAACTTCTCAGCCAGTGTAACGTTGAACTCTTAAATTGAAGAGACATTCCTGCCACAGTCTCCCTAGCAGCTGGGATTATAGGTGCATGTCACTGTACCCAGACAGCTCTCTGAGTTTGATGAACAAATACAGTATATAATCAACCCCCAAAAAATAGCCTATTTCCATCATCTTAGGTTTCCTTATGCCCCTTTGAGTCTATCTTCCTTTTCTATACCATAGCTCCTAGCAATCATTAATCTGTTTTTTCTCCATATAATTTGGGTTTTTTTCCAGAATACCATATAAATGGATTTATATAGTTCATAGCCTTTTGATTTTGGCGCTTTTTTGTTGATTTATGTATTTACTTTTACTTTTAAATTTATTTATGTTTTATGTGCATGGGTGTTTTAACTGCATGTATGTCTGTGTATCATCTGCATGCCTGGTGCCCACAGAGGCTAGAAGAAGGTGTCGGATCCCCTGTGACTAGAGTCACAGATGGTTGTGGGGTGCCATGTGCGGATGCTGGGCACTGAACCCACACCATCTGGAAGAGCAGCCAGTGCTCTTAATTGCTAAGCCATCTCTCCAGCCCCAGGAATTTGGATGCTTTAACTTTTCATATGTCTTCAGAAGTTAATACAGGCTGCTGAATGCATCAGTAGTTTATTCCCTTTTATTGTGAAGTGGTATTGTTTTCTCTTTTTAAATGGAAACTTTATTATAACGAGGCTGGGTGGTGTTTCACTGGATGGAAAATGGATCTAGCACAGCTTGTTTATCCAGTTGCCTATTAAAGGCATGTGATTGTTTTCCGGTTTGACTAATATCCATGTTCTTTTTTTTTGTAGAAATATGACTTTATTTTAGGCTCAAGATTTCTAAGATATATGCTAAATGTACATTTAATGTTAAAAATTATAGAGATACTTAATTGGCTTTACTATTTCCCCTCATCTCCTATAGTACCTAAATAATGTTATTAAGAAGAATGAGAGAGGGCCAGAACTTGATTTCAGTTGCTTCTAAATGGTTTGTTTAAAGGAAACCTATGGAAAGGAGAGGCTGTTGATGGCAGTAAGAAAAGGGCAGGCTTGGCAACCCCAGGAGTTCTTCACTTTGTCTCCGTCACTCAGAAACAGTTCTGACTCAGCCTCTGCATCCCATGGGGTTTGAAGACAACACCGCCTTATGCCATTCCTATGACAGCCCATGGCAAATAGGCTTCCTATGAGCAGGACACTCTGGACCAGAAACCAGGGTAGATATGTGGATTGGAAGTTAGGCTGTCTGATTTAACATCTTGGGATTTTGCTTCTACCTAGTTCCTAAAACTGTATTTAACTTTTAAGCCAACTGTCAACTATTTTTCAGAGTGGCTGAACCATTTTGCATTCCCTACCAATAATGCCTGAGAGTTGGAGTGGTTTTGTATCTGTTGGCACTTAATATTATCAGTTGTTTAATTTTAGCCACTTTAGTAGATGTATAAAGTTACCTTCTTATGAGTATAACTTATATTCCCCTAATGAGCAGAGATCTTGGCTACCTTTTCATGAGTTTTTATGCTGTCTGCATCTCTGCGTCTCTTTTCTGAGGAAATGGAATGATTGACTTGTGTGTGTGTGTGTGTGTGTGTGTGTGTGTGTGTGTGTGTGATACTGTGGGACTTGAACCTGGGACTTCTCACATGCTAGGAAAAGCACCCTTCCACTGAGCTGTCCCTCCATCATTGACTGACTTTAAAAAGAGGGTTCAGAGCATTCTGTATCAGAATAAAGACATGACAAATGTAATTCAGCAGTGCCTTTTAATAGAAAAGCCCACTCAGTCTCAGGTACATTCACTCATTTATTCATGGACCTGTTTCGTTCGTCATTCACTGAGAACATTTTGTATGACAGTCCATAAAAATGTGGGACTTAGTCCTGCCCTTGAGTTTATTTTTCAGTTGGAAAGCCTGGGCAGAGTGCTGATAGGGAAGAGCCAAGTTCTAATGGGAGGCATGAATCAGCATGATGTATTTGGGGACTGTAAGTACTCTGATTATTCCTACTTGATGAGCTAATTACAAATTCCAAAAGCAGAACCTTCACCTTAAAACAAAAGTATTATCCTTCCCTTCCTCAAATTCCAGGTTGTGTGTCTCACCAGACGCATTTAATTACGGCTTCAGCCCCCTCAGGGCAGAAAACCAGTGTGCTGGGTACAGCTTGTGTCGGCTCCAGTGCCTTGTGGCTCCCTGTCTGTATAGCATGTAGGATGCAGGGCAGTGTCCTCAGACCCCCGTTAGCAGCTCTCAAAGGACGCGTTGGAAGCTTTGCATTTTGCCTCGCAGGGTGTCACTCAGATCTTCATTGCCTTCACTTAACTTTGGGCCCCAGACTCTATTTTTTCTCTATTTCCCAGTCCTGAATGGACACTACTGGGAACAAGCAGACAGGGTTGAGTTGCTTTTAGAAGCAATTACAGTAATAACAGAAGTGGCAGCTGGGCCTGGAAAGCTGATGGGACATCTAAAATACAGTCAGATAAATGGGATTAAGCTTTCCACATAGTCTTATCTCTTTAGCAAGCCAGGTAAATATGGGATTCATTTTTACAAAAAGGTTTATATGCAGAATGGTTAAAGTGAAACTGGTTAAAAACAAGACTGAGCACTGGCAGTCATAGCTTTCTTTCACGTCAGCATTCGTTTGCAGAGGAGTCGTCATCACCAGGAGGCTGGGTGATGAAGCACCACTCTCAAACAATACTTATTTTCTCAGCGATTTCCTGTTGTGAGGCTGGGACAAACCTTGGGGAATGAACAGGGAGAGTCACCTGAAGACAGCGATGGGCATGAGTGTTCCTAACATCTGTCTTACACATCATCCACCTCCTCCCAGTGAGTCTGTTTGCACTGTGGAAAGGTCTCCTAAGGCGCAGAGCCCCGCATTGCAGATGTTTTTTGAAAATAGATTTCATGCTGCACAGAGAGTGTCATGATTGATTGATTTCTCTGCTTATTTTTTTTTCTTTTTGGATTTTTCGAGACAGGGTTTCTCTGTAGCTTTTGGTTCCTGTCCTGGAACTAGCTCTTGTAGACCAGGCTGGCCTCGAACTCACAGAGATCCGCCTGCCTCTGCCTTCCGAGTGCTGGGATTAAAGGTGTGCGCCACCACCGCCCGGCTTCTCTGCTTATTTCTAAGCTCTTTATTTTGTGTGTGCTTTCTTTGGGACATCTCAAATGGAAAGGGTTGGTTAACCAGCAATCTCTTCTTAAAACATGTCTTAACAAATACATGGGCTATGCAAGGCCAGCCTTTGCTGTTGTGTTTGTATACTTGTAAATGTTTGCCTTTTCTTATGCCATTGACTTTCACCCCCACTGTCCGTCCTCACTCTTTTCTTCCTTCCAAGCACATCTCTGCAGCATGTTTGATGCATTTCTGTGGGTTTGTATTTCCTTGTGAAGCGCACAAACATATTTGTGTGTTTTTTTAAATTAATTACATGCATTTCTTTATTTGACATCCCAGATATTTTACGTTAAATTTAAATTGCATAACTGGTGGTGTGCTTCTGATCTGGGCCTGTTTCTCACCTTCAGACACCGTGCTGTCTGAAGACTGGGTGCTGCTGTTTCTGTGCTTACTCCATTGCCTCCCAGAACCAGGCAGTGGTATGTGGCATGCACCCACCATGGTTTGCAAATACGCTCATGATAAACCTCGGGGTTGATTTCATGACACGGAAGTGTTACCATAATAAACAGTCTCATAGGTCTAAGCTCTTAAGTTTTGCTAGGAGCAGGACTATTGGGTTGTGGCAATACACATACTCATTCTGATTGCCAGTCACTCTGAATGGCCCAACCAGGTTTTTGTCGCTACCAGCTATGTGTGAGAGCTCTTGTTTACTTGTCGTTTTGTTGCTATGTGGCAGTGTCCATCTTTCTGGTATTTAACCAAATAATAAGGCAGAAAGAGGTGTCTTATATTTTAATGGGAGTTTCCTGACTTTAACAAATTTAAGCATCTTTCTGTATGTATTTGCAAACCATGGTGGGTGCATGCCACATACCACTGCCTGGTTCTGGGAGGCAATGGAGTAAGCACAGAAACAGCAGCACCCAGTCTTCAGACAGCACAGTGTCTGAAGGTGAGAAGCAGGCCCAGGTGGCTGAGCTAGGGATGTAGCTCCGTGGTGTATTTCATACAGTGAAGGTCACTCAGTCCTTAACTCTGTGCTCCCTCCCCCCAGAAGAAACACTTCACAAACACGTACGCAAAACCCCACTTTCTTTTTGTATTTAGGAGGTATTCTAGTTGTTTGAATTGTATTTAGTCTCTTTTGAGTTTTCTATTTGCCCCCCCCACACACACACACTGTGTACAGTTCTTTGTGTGATCTGTGCTTCTCAACTTTGATGTGTTGTAAGTCATCTAGTATATTAGTTACCTTTATGTTGCTGGGCTAAAACACCACGACCAAAAGGGACTTATGGCAGAGAGAGTTTATTTTAGCTTATGGTACCTGTGGGAGCATCCATGATGATGGGGAGGGGCATGGTAGCCAATGGCTGGAACAGGAAGCTAAGAAAGCACATCTTTAACAGCCAACAAAAACCAGAGAGTGAGCTGCAAGCAGGGAGAGCCCCCTCTCCTCCAGCAAGGCACCGCCTCAAAAGGTTCCATAACTTTCCCAAGCATTGATACCAGTTGGGGACCAAGTATTCCAGTATTTGCCAGTATTTCCCATGCAAACCACCACACTGGGGGATCTTTTACGATTAGGTTAGGCTTCTATAAACATGCAGGCAGGTTTCAAGACTGCAGATAGTTGTAGTTCTTGAACTAGTCTTTGAGCAGTAGATTGCAAAAGTCTCCCAGTCTGTCTATCGCTATCATCTAAGCTTCTCCAACATCAATATTTTGTTTTGTGGTAGTGGTTATTTCAGAGTCCTTCATTATCCCAGGGTTAAAATGGTTTTCTTGTTTATTAATTTTATAGGTTTCAGTTGTTGAGATAGGGCAACAATTCTCAATCTGTGGGTCGCAACCCCTTGGGGGGTCAAACAGCCATCTCACAGGGGCCCCATATCAAATATCCTGCATGTCAGGGATTTACATTACAATTCATAGCAGCAGCAAAATTACAGTTATGAAGTAGCAATGAAATAATTTTATGGTTGGGCATTACCACGTGTGGGGAACTATATTAAAGGTTACAGCATTAGGAAGGTTGAGAACATTGAGATAGGGGCTTGCAGTATTGCCCAGGCTATCCCTGAACAGTTGTGCTCACGCCATCTCCCTGCTGTAGCCTCCAGGACAGTTGGGACTGTAGACACAGTATTGAGTCTGCACACTTATGGTGTTATGTACCTTCATGACTGACTATATTTGGTTACCTTTGCATTGCTAACTAATTTTTATCTTCCTCTTTGTAGCAAGCAAGTTTTTTCAGCTTTGTCAGTCTTTTTCCATGATTCGGAATGCTACTTTCATCCTTCTTCAGGTTTCAGGATACACAGATCTGCTCTCTGTTTTCTCCTTTCGTGGTTCAAATATTTGCTCATGTACTAGCATCATACAGCTCTTGTGTGTGTAGCTCTGAAGTATGTTTTAATGTATAGAAGGGTAACTTTACACCTCTGTTCTTCCTTTTCATATTTGTTGTCTTATCTGTAAGTAGGACTGAATAGCCATTTGCTTAGATCTTTCTTGTATTTTAGTAGAGCTTAAAGTATTTTCCATAAGATCTTATGAGATATTTTTTATGTTTTTCACAAATATTACTATTTTTGTTACTTTTGAGAACAATATTTTACTTCTGCTACACCTACTCATTGATATTTTCAATGTAGAGACAGTCAATAGGTTTGTTTTTGTTTTTGATTTCTTTGAGACAGGGTTTCTTTGTAGCCCTGGCTGTCCGGAACTCACTTTGTAGACCAGACTGGCCTCAAACTCACAGAGATTACCTGCCTCTTTGCCTCCTGAGTGCTGGGATTAAAGGTGTGCGTCACCAGTACCTGACCAGTCAGCAGTTTTTATAAGTTCTTTTTTTATTTTCCTTCTTGAATGCCTTTTCTTATTTTTGTTGCTTTGGTTCATTTTCCTATGTAGATTATTATACTGTTTGCAAATCGTTGACAGTTTTGTTCATTCCACTCTTTGCTTTTTAATTTCATTCTTTGTACTCATCATTTATCATAGACTACTTTTAAAGTAGGTTTACGTATACGGAAAAATTGGAGAGGAGGTATATAGTTCTCATGCTCCCTCTTCCACAGTCAGAAGTGCCTGCATTACTCAGCCCCTTGCACTGGCGGGGCATGTTTGTTACAACCGGCGAGCCGACACCTGCACATGAAGAGTGTTAATCACGGTGGGGAGTGTGCATCAAGTCTCCCTCTGTGTGGTACAGCTCTGTGAGCTTTGCTATTATGTAAGCACCATTACATAGCCCACAGAATGGCTTCCCTAAACCATCCTCCAGGCTCTACATCTTCATATTCAGCCTCTTACGCCATAGCTTTGGCAGTCACTGCCCTTTCTGGTGTTTCTGTTGGTCTTTTCAGAATGCCATGTGGTTGGCATCATCTTCTGGCTGTTCGTCTTTCATTAGCAGTGTTCACTTGATGCTCTTCCATGACTTTTTGTCGCTTGCTAGTTCATTTTCTTCTATTTTCTTTTCTTTCTTTTTTGAGACAGTTTTTTTTTGTTGTTGTTGTTACTGTTTTTGTTTTATCTTGCTATGTAGCCCTGGTGTTGGAACTCATTCCATAGATCAGGCTGGCCTTGATCTCGTAAATTCCCCTTTCAAGTGCTGAGGTTAACGTTGTGCACCACCACACCCAACTTAGTTCATTTTCTTTTCTTTTTGCCACTGAATGATACTTCATTGCATGAATGTACCAGTTTGCTTATCCAATTGCCTATTGAAGGGCACTTGCTCTTAGGTTTGCCCAGCTGTGGATGAAGTTGTTAAGAACTTTCATGTATGTGTTTTCATTTTGACATAGCTTCTGGTTTATGTGAGTGAAGACTCAGGAATGTGGTTGCTGGGTTGTAGAGCAAGTGCATGTTTAGACAGGTGGGGAACTGTCACACTGCCTTCCACAGACTCTGTCACCTTGTGTGCTCACCAAAGTGAGTGAGAGATCCCACTGCTCCGCTTTCTCACCACTGTTGGTACCAGTGCCATGGCTCTTAGCCATCCTCATAGGTGTCTAGTGAGTCTCCACTGTTTTACTCTGTCTACTGAGTGTCTTCTTCTGTGCTTATTTGATTCCTGGGTGCTTCTTTGATAAGATGTCTGTTCAGACCTTTAGTTCATTTTTTATTTGGGTGTTTCCTTATTGCTGAGCATTAAGCATTCTTTCTCTCTCTAATGTCTATCTATCTATCTATCTATCTATCTATCTATCTATCTATCTATCTATCTATCTATCTATCTATCTATCTATCTATCCCCTTTGTTAGGTATGTGTTTTGCAATGATTTTCTTCAAGGTTTGTATGCCTTATCTTTTCAACTTTCTTTTTTGTGTTTATGTGCATGTATATATGTAGGTGTATGCACATGTATGTGCATGCATGTGGAGATAAGAGGTGGATGCCAGGTGACTTCTTGTGTCACTCTCTACCTTGGCTTTTTAGACAGAGTCTCACTGGAACATGGAGCTCACTGATGTGGCTAGACTGATTGCCAGTGAGTGCTGGGATCTTCTTGTCTCTGCCTCCCTAGCTGGGGTCACAGGAACACATGAAACTCTTTATGTGGGTTCAGGGAGTCTAACTCAGGTTCACATGCTTTATTGACTGAACTCTCTCTGTGGTCCCACATACTTGAAGTGTGTGGGTGCCTGTATCCCAGTGCACACGTGGAGGTCAGAGGACAATGTTGTGGAGTCCATTCTCTCCTTCTACTTTTATGTGGGTCCTGGGGATCAAGCTCAGGTCACCAGGCTTGCATAAGGACCCTTACCTGTGGGGTCATCTTGCCAGCCTCAGCATTCTTAATTTTAATGAAGTTTACTTATTAATAATTCCCTCATGGATGGTGCTTTTGGTGCTGTATCGAAAAATCCACTGTGAAATCCAAAGTGAACTAGATTCTTTCCAGTGTTTTCTCCTGGACATTTATAGTTTGCATTTTACATTTAGATTTATGAGCTGGCTTGAGGTAATTTTTGTGAATGCCTATATCACTTTTGGTTTCTAAATGTGGGTCTCCAGCTTCCGTAGGACTGTCTGTTGAAAGCATTCTGTTTGCTCCATTGAGTTGCTTTACTCCTGTTAAAGACCAGTTGACTCAGTGTGGTTCTGTTTGGGGGCCTTTATTCCATTCCATCCATCTGTTTCCTGCCAGTATCGCATTGCTTTCATTACTATGACTGCTTATAATTTGCCTTATAACCTTGTATTTCTGAAAATAGGATTTGTGATATGTCATAATTTTAGTTATAGAGGAACTGGTTACTTTTAATAAAACGACAATATTTTTAGAAATTAAAGTATTGATTCTTCTTACAGGGGGTATCATTCTTTCAAAAGCTGGTACAAAATTCTTCCGGTAGAATAAGGACTTGCCAGTGAAACTTTCTGCCTGCTGGCACTTATGTATCTGATAACACTGAAAATCATAAGCTTAGATGGGGAGGAGTTCTGTGGATCGGTTATTCTTAAATATTATTGTATTCCTTTACATTTGTTGTGACTTAGTGTTGCATAATTGTATAAAGTTCATAGATATACAGCTTAATACTCTGATATTATTTCAATAGCAATATTTTAATAATTGGCCTCCGACGGATATTCGCTGAAATATGTGTAAGTCTGACTGCATTCTGTTCCTTTCAGGTCAATGAGGCCTTCCTTCATGTGATCCAACGCAGATCCACAGGCAAGGTGCTCCTCTCCCTGAAGTAAATCCTCACCCAGGCAGCAGACTCAGGATCTGATCTCCCCCTGCATTGTAAAGAGCACTGTCTTCCTGACTGACCCAGGTGCCACATCTTGGTGACAGTTCCCTTTGTCTCTGCTTTCTTGTTGCTCATAATCAACGTGAGGTTCTTGCCCAAACTCTGCTCTTTCTGAGAGCAAAAGGTATGATTAGTAATTCTACAAGGTGAACATGTCTCAGGAAAGCCGGGTGGGATGTATGCTCACCTAAATCAGAGTGTTTTAGCCACCAAGTCTGTTGTCTCCCCCACCTCCTAGTTGTCCCTGTGCCTCCACACCTCCTTTTCTATTCTGATTATGTCTTCTCTCTGATTGGCTTTTCCTATGGCTAAACTCTCCCATTCCATCTTTAACTGGGTTTCACATTGTCGCCATGGGGTCTCCCTGAATCAGCTCTGACTGTGTCTCGTCTCAGTGTCTCGGCATTTTCTACACTGTGGAACTCAGACTCCTTGAGCAGACACTGCATTGTGACTCACTTGTCCCTTCCCACTCTTCCAGAATCATCTCCACAATCCCCCAGTGCTAGGTGTGCCTCTGTTGATCCCTTTCCTGTGCTCCATTCCTGTGGTTTCCTCTCCTCCACCTCTAAGGCCTTTCTGATCTGCAGGCCTGGCCTTTTCCATTTGCCTGCATTCTCAGGAACGTTGCTCTGGGATTTGCCACTCCCCTTGAATCACGGGGACACATGTATAGTGGAAGGAATACAGGCTTCTGAATCTAAGATGTGGGTTTGAATCCCACCCTCCCTGCTGCAGGATGGTGACTCAAGTGATTGGCATTTTGCTTTTCTTGCTGTAAACCAGTGGTTCTCAACCTGTGGGTTGTGACCCCCTGGGGGTTGACTGACCCTTTCATAGGGGTCATGTATCAGCTATCCTGCATGTCAGATATTTACATTATGATTCATAACAGCAGTAAATTTATAGTCATGAAGTAGGAAGGAAAAGAATTTTCTAGTTGGAAGTCACCACACCATGAGGAAGTGTATTAAAGTGTTGCAGCGTTAGGAAGGCCGAGAACCACTGCTGCAAAGTGACTGTCACAATATCTGTCTTTCAGAGTTTTTGTGCCAGCCAGTACATGAGGTAATTGGGTAAATCACATAGCAATAGTAATCTGTTAGTGAATGCTGGTTCTTTCCACTTTCTCTTCTTTCCAGACAAGTTACAAGTTCTTGAGATACAAGTTCTTGTCTGAGTCCCCTATTGACTTCCTATACCTTCTACCATTTAACTTATCTAGAATCTTAAATTGCGGGATTATATTAATAATATGTTGCCCTGAAAACAACCCAAATACCTCTTAACAGGTGAATGTGTACATATGTGTACTAGTATATTTATATATATAACACATATATAATATACATTATAATGCATATGTATTATATAACTGTGCATACATTGGAACTGTCAAATTCAACAAAACATAAAGTAGGTGGTCATCAGGAGCCCCTTGAAATAGATCCTGGTAAACCTGACATCCCTTTCAGGGGGAATTAGGAAGTTACTTAAGGCCTGAGGAGTTTCAAGTTGGGAAAATGAAACAAAATCTATGGAAATGCACGATAGTGATGACCATCCTAATGAACCACCGAAGTGTACACTGTCAATTGTTTTAAAAATGGTTGAAATGGTAAAGGTTAGGCATGTTTTGCCACAATAAATCAGTTTTTAAAAAAGATGTGTTACTATTACTTCTAAGTAAACTGATAGATTCAGGAGGAGAGAGCAGTGTGTGTTGTGCTGAACTCAGTGGGTGGGAGCTGCTGCCCTGTCTTCATCCTGCATGTTGAGGGAGACCTACACTGCCATTTGGTGCTGGACATTCTGTGGACAATTCTTGACCTACGACGATTTGATTTGTGATTTCCCTACTATATACTTATTTATTTATTTATTTATTTTGGTTTTTCGAGACAGGGTTTCTCTGTGGCTTTGGAGCCTGTCCTGGAACTAGCTCTGTAGACCAGGCTGGCCTCGAACTCACAGAGATCCGCCTGCCTCTGCCTCCCGAGTGCTGGGATTAAAGGCGTGCGCCACCATCGCCCGGCTCCCCACTATATACTTATGAAGATAATGTTTTGCATGTGTATGTATGTGTGTGTGTGTGTGTGTGTGTGTGTGTGTGTGATATATGCATACATGTGGGGGTGCACATGGAGTGTATGTTGTGAGTATGGAAGACATTGAGACTGTCAAAGTCATATGTCTTCTTCAGTCTCTCTCTATTTCCTACATTGAGGCAGGGTCTCTCACTCACTGAAACTGGAATGTTAGCTGTCAAAGCAGTGGGCATTCAGTAGACTCCTCACTTTGAACTTTGACTTTTGGTCCTCTCGTACGCCAGCAGTGCACACTATGTTACGATACTCTTGCCCTCATACTGGAAAGGGGATTCTGGGGCTCCCAGGCAGTCCCTCTTGTCCTGATGCTAGGCTATGATCATGTGTAGGTCAGAGGTAGTAAATGCATTTCCAATGTATGAGACTTCCAACTTGTACAGAGTTTATCAAGATATGACTTCCTTGTAGAAGGGGAAGCAGTTATGCTCTGTCTCTTCTGATGCTTGAATGATAATTGTTAGAACGGGGGTCTGATGGGATATAAACTGGCACTTGACACACAGGGGTGCATGTGGGGCCTTTTGTGTAGTAATTTGGTTCTGTGCCAAGAAGTATGGTGAGAGGTTTTACTCTCTGGTAACTATTTAGACCCTTTCAAAATAGTCATCTTTGAGGCAAGAAGTATGGCTCAGTGGGCAAAGTCTTTACAGGCTTAGGGTTCAGATCCCTAGAACCATAGAAACCAGTCATTTGTGATGGCCCACTTGTCATCTTAGTGCCAGGGAGGCAGAGATCAATGACAGCTAATGCTCCAGGTTCAGTGAGAGACTCTACCTCAATATATGAAGGAGAGACAAACTGAGGACACATGGTGTTGACCTGGGGCTTCCATACTCACGACATACACTGAATGCGTTCACACACATTTGAATACAGACACCACATACACATATACCACATATATATATATATATATATATATATATATATATGCAAAAATTGTCCTCAAACTAGTTCTTAAAAAAGAGGATAAGTATGAAATAAAATAAGGACGAACATTTAAAGAAACAATTAAAAATTTAGAAGGAGGTGCAGAGAAAGATGCTGTGGGAATTGGTCACATGCCTGCTGTGGGAAGGGGCTCTGCCATGTGCTGCTGTGTACAGCATATTCTCATCTCCTTGGAGCTTTATGCACTTCTGCTCCTCTAAAGACACAACTTTTTTTTTTTAAACCATTTCCTTAAACTTCATCTTCACAGTAGCTAATTGTATTCTTAAATGAAAGTTGAGTTTTCCCAAATCTCATGAAGCTCAACTTTGAGGGTGTCTTAGAGTTTCTCTTGCTGTGAAGAGACACCACGACCACAGCAACTCTTATAAAGGAAAACATTTCATTGGGGTGGCTTACAGTTCAGAGGTTCAGTCCATTATCATCACGGTGGGGCATGGTGACATGCAGGCAGACATGGTACTGAAGAGGTAACCGAGAATCCGATCGTGCACAGGCAACAGAAAGTGGTCTGTCTCACTGGGTACAGCTTGAGCATAGGAACCTTAAAACCCACCCCCACAGTGACATACTTCCTCCAACAAGGCCACACCTATTCCAGTAAAGCCAGATCTCCTAAAAGTTCCATTCCCTTGGTGGGGGGTGGGGGGCACAATTTATTATTAAACTACCACAGAGGGCAGCTTCAGCATTTCCCAAACCTTTTGTCATTGCTGAAGGCATGCTGGATGGTGCCTGGAAGAGAGAAGGAAGGTGACTCAGAACTGGGAAAGAATGTGTCATTCCAAGCAGGAGCTGCCTTTTCCATGGAGCATGGATGGTCACTGGTGTCACAAGCAGTAAAGATTGAATGTCCCCAGCTCACTAATGTCAAAATGACTTGGATAGGAAGAGGCAGTCATTAAGGAGAATGGATTTCAGATTTAGCAGGTATTGGTGAGAGCTACTAATGACATGCTCTCTGCTTGCCTGTCTTCCTGCTTCAGTGAAATGATTTGATTTGAAAGCATCTGACTCAGATTTTAGTCATTGTTTGGTGGTTCCACCATCTGAGCCATTAGTAGGAAAAAAGAATCAATATGTCTCCAAGTGACAGTGTTTATTCTATATTCATAGACTTCCTAATTCTTCCTCAGAGGCTGGCTGCTGCAGCAATCACTCCCACGGCCCTGCCTCTCCCTTTTCAGTAATGGTGGACTGGTCTGCTTGCACATGTCTCTCCCAACTAGTGTGAAAGACTGGGGAGGTAGCGCCATGGCAGAGCCATTTTAATTGCTTAGCGTTTATCAGGTCTTGGGTTCAGTCCTCATCACTGACCCACACAAAGGGTCAACAACTAAAGCGAGGTTTTCTGCTCTCATCCATGGAATGAAGCTATCTAGCTCTCACCAGTGTGTTTGGTGGTGTTCCTTCCTGTGTATATGTGTAAATCTAGAAAGTGATCTTTTCTACCTGGGTTATAATAAAGATGACAAATGTGCTGGTATTTAACAAGTGAAGGGATCAAGAGGTCATCACCGACTCGCCTGGATTTAATAACAATAAGTTGGGGTGGGGGAGTAGGCTGCTCCTTCTTAAGTTTTCCTTCTAGGTTCTTCTAGGAAAAGCAAACAGAGTGAGTTTTCAAAGTCGTCCTTGTGCTGGACTCTACTCTTACAGTTCTCTTCACCATCAGAGCGTGTTGCTAATCTGATGGTCTGCATGGGGCATGCACTGGCTTCTGAAACTCTCTCCAGCTGGGGGATCATGGACAAAGTGCTCAGCACTACACAGGGGAGACTGGCGTGGGCAAAGGCTACAAATCTAGTGGAGGAGATAGTCAAGCCGGGCACAGAAAACAAAACCCAGCCTGGTGTGCTGCCACACACATACTTTTGGAAGGCAAAAACAGGATGATCACACCAAGTTTGAAGGCAGCCTGGTCTACAGAATGAGACTCTGACTCAGGTCAGACAAAATAGTTACATGTTGAAGTATATAAAAATGAGTGATTGACGTATTTGGTTTCTAGCGATAATTAAAGGACAGTGAGCTTATAATTCGCAATCCTAGAGAAGCTAAATAAGAAGGTGAATCCAAAGACAAACATATAGGCATCCTCCTGAATGTTAACCTTCATCA
>NW_004949095.1:6515893-6529039 GCF_000317375.1 Microtus ochrogaster
CCCCCCCCCCCCCAAAACAAAACAAAACAAAACAAAACAAAACAAAACAAAACAAAATGCAAAACCACAACAATGCAGAGCCGGAGTCAAGTAAGGTATAATGGGGGCAGGGCTTTGTCTCTGGTGACAGCATCTTAAGCATCTGCGGAAAGACGGAGGAGAAGGGAATATTCTAGGGCCCTGTGGCTGATAGAAACAAAATGAACTGAAGGTAGGTGAGTGAACCTGGAGCTCCAGAAATGTCCATGAGCTTTGTGAGATGGTATTGCAAGTAGGGAACAGGGCACACATTGACTTGATGAAGACAATTTATGAGAATTTTGATTTTACCGTAAGAGTAATGGGACACCACTGAAATGTTTTAGCGGGGATGGGGCAGGCAGATGTGATCAGAATTATGTTTTTGATTTCTACCAGCTGTCGAGGGGAGGGATTGAAGGGGAGCAGGTCAGGGAGGAGTCCATTTTAAATAAGGGACCACTGCAGCTTGCAGCTTTTTGGTTGTGGTAGGGAAGGAGAGATGTGGCCAGAATGTAGAACCATGCAGGAGAGGAAAGTGGAGGGACATGGTATTGGCTTAGATATAGGCACAGAAGGGAAGGAAGAAGTGTCAAGGTGACACCAACTTTCTGGACATGTGTTTCATAGAAGGATCAATGAAAGAGTTGGGTTCTCGCAATGGAGAGGGCATAATTAAGAAGATGAAGTTCTGTGCATATTGAGATACCCAAGAGTGTTAAGTATTTGCTTGGTTCTCTAAAGAGAGGAGTGCAGTCTAGATATATGAATTCAGGGGTCTTTTGCCTGCACGTGGTCCTGACACACAGTGTGACTGAGTTACCCAATGATGTGAGAAAGGAAGCCTGTTGTATGGACCGTGAGGATCTTTCCTTTTAATAGGACTGTAGAATATTTCAGGACTTTGCTGAAGATCACCAAAAGAAACTTAAGAGGGAATCGCTTGGGATTTAAGGTGACAAGCAGTTATACAGAAGGTTGTTCTATCTAGTGACTAAGGCATTGTTTCTTGCCTGAGGCCAGGGGCTGGCTCTCTAACTCCAGCTTTGTTCTTGGGCCAGATTCATCTTACTTTTTGCCTGTGAAACATAAGAATAATGGTATGTTTTCTTCTGCATCTTGTGGTTCAGGTGAGGGTCAGATGAGCTGGTGTAGGCAAGAGCTTTCAAGTCACCATTTCCACAATGGATTACAAGGCTGCCTTGTACCTGTGTGTTTCACTTCCCTTCAGAGTCAAAGGAAAACGTAAGCCTTTGCAGCGTGTGCTGGATTGACACAGAGCAAAGAGACTGCTTGATTTTTTTTTTTAATGTCTCAAAAAGACTTTTACATCTTAGCTGAAGCCATTGTGCTCTTTTATACAGAATAATAGGCAGAGTGATGGGGGCCTGGTGATTTGATGAACTTCAAAGATACCCAGAGCCAGTCAAGGTCTAGAGAAGGACATCTCATTTGATCAAGAGTGCAGAGTGCGTATTTTTAAAAAGTGAGGGGTGATAAAAGAATTAGGGCTCTTCATTCTGAAAAGCCACAGGGTAAGAAAGAGCATGATTGAAATTTATGAAATAATGAAAATCATTGGATAAAAATATGAACTTATTAAGTGCCAGAGGATAAAACTAGGAATGATTTTTTAAAATCATTTTAAAGAAATAGTTTTAGGGCAAAGTAAAAATAGTACTTTTTACACAGGCATTGTGAGCACAAAGATCTTATTACTCTCCAAGTTTGCTGGGACCCAAATCCAATCAAAGAGAGCTTTACAATATTAGAGGTCAGTGTCATGGGGGATTATAAAAGTAACCTAAAATAATGTGGCAAAATTGCCCATTGAAGGAAAGCATCATGGGGAGCTTATTAGGCTTCCTGTGTCTGTCTGACACTCTTGCCCAAACCAGGCTTCTAAGTGGGCCTGCTGAGAGTGGAACGTACAGGATTTGGGCTAAAAGAACTTACTTGCAGATATGACCTCTGTGACCTAGGGAGTCACTTCTCAATTTAACTTATTTAGAATTTTCATGTGTGTGCAGACTCGTGTGTGCTGTACAGGTGTGCATGCACAGGTGTGCACAAACTTTGAAGAGGTCGACCGAGGAGCTTCTTCTTCAGGAGCTGTCTGCACTGATTTTTGAGACAGGATCGGTCATTGGGATATGGGATTTTCTGATTAGGCTAAACTGGCTGGCCAGTAAGTCCACTGACCCACCTGTCTCTGCTTCCCCAGTGACCCTGTACGGGCCCGCCCTGTAACTCCCATATCAGGGTGAAAAACCTGCCACTTCCTACTTCATGGCTTCCTTTTCAGACAATAGATTTCCTGACTTAATTTTTCTCTTCTCCTTTAAAGATTCCTTTTTAAAAAGTTAAAAATAGCCACAAGGAGACCCTGTGATCCTTCATTCACTGACCAGATAGTCTAAGAGCAGGTGTTTTAAGAGACTGGAATGGCCTCTCATCTGGGGACCATGGGCTGGCTCTCAGGAGCCAATGAGCTCAATGTAGTAATAAAATATTAATCCTGTTTCCCATACTCGAAATGTTCTTCTTGTTTCTCCTTCCTTTCTAAACCCCCCTTATCCTTCTGTGTAGTGTAGAAAAAGCTCTGGATTTCAGGGCAAAAGTTCCCTGACTTAAGAGTTACCGGATCTTGGGTGAATCACTTCAAACTTGTGTCCATTTGTAAAACAGAGATGTTAGAATCTCATGGAGAGAGAGTTGAGGGAAAGAGTCCAGCCAGGCTGGTGGAGTAGGGGCCAAAGAAGCACCAAAATTGGATAAACATGGGATCAATAATTTCTAATTTTTGAACTTCTGTATTGGTCTGTCTATATAATACAGATAGATTTTTTTTTTTCTGAGATGGGGCATCTCTGTATACTAGCCCTGGCTGTCCTGGAACTCTCCTTGTAGATCAGGCTGGCCTTGAATTCATGAGGATCTGCCTGCCTCCCTACGTCTCCCGAGTGCTAGGACTAAAGGCATGCGCCACTATGCCTGGCTACAGAAGGATTTTTTAGCTATGTTAGTCTTTCATATTGGCTTTTAATTTTTTCACATCCCCTCTGGTGCATAAATTCTTGCAGGATGAGGATGCACACTTTATTTTTTCCATGTCAGTGTTACAAGAATGGGCACTTAATCCTTGATTGCTAGAGCACATTGCCCATTTAACTAAATTTGGGATTTGTATACAACACAGGTCATTTTCTCTGCTGTCATCTCTCCAGGTGCACTATATTCTCCTAATGGGGAGCTAGCAGGAAATCTTTCAGGCTTTCTTTATCTTGTCAGTTTGTAGCTTCTCATCAAATAAGAGCTATTCACGTATTTGAAGATGTCGTTGACATGCCCTGAAAGGAAAGTTTGAATACGGACAGCGAGGGTAGGTTTTCCCTGAATCAGCGCTACTCTCCTTCCCACGAGCGTGTTTGAGGAAGGACACCCCCAAACCCCTCAGAACAGTCTTTTTGCCTTTCAGACTATTTTTTTTCTCTGCTTGGACACTGAGGTCTATAAAGAAAGCCCACTGCTGTCTCTTTTAGCTGTGGTGGCGGGTAGATTTTACCGTGGCCCAAAGAGCCCGTGTACTTTGTGTAAGAATGTCATTACTAACTATCCCTTACGGCACCACCCACAGACCCCTTGTTAGATTGTTTCAAAGAATATGTTGGGGCTGGAGAAATGGCTCAGTGGTTAAGAGTATTGACTGTTCTTCCAGAGGACTCAGGTTCAATTCCCAGCACCCACATGGCAGCTAACAGCTGTCTGTAACTCCAAGATCTGACACTCTCACACAGAGATACATGCAGGCAAAATACCAATGTATGTAAAGTTAAATAAATAATTTAAAAAAGAAAATGTTGACATGATAAGCCTTTATAACCTGTGAATATAACATTATTTGAACATATATACTTGTATATATAATCCAGTTAAGATTAGGTATTCTAGGGAAAGAGAGGTTTACACAGTTTTGGTTGGAATGAGAAATGGATTCTATAGTCTCGTATGTTTTAGTGTGAAGGCCTCAGTTGGTGGTACTGTTTTGTGACGGTTGTGGGGCCTAGTTGATGAAGATAGGGCCAAAGGGACAGAGTTGGATGGGTATGGTCCAACCTTGCTTCCTGTCTAGCCTTCTCTGCTTCCTGGTTAGCCACCACTAGAGATATGAGGAGTTCCCAGCACCATGAGAGCGGCCATCTGTGTGTCATGCTAGGTGTTTTGTTCAATTGGTGAGAAAAGTAATCAACACACACACACTCACACTCACACTCACAGTGGGAAGATGGCCACATAAAGACAAAGACAAAAACTGGAGTGATGCAACCGCCAGGATGGTTGGAAGCCAGCAGACATGGAGGATGGGCAAGACTAACATTTGATTTGGAACTTCTGGCTCTGGAACAATGAGAAAACAACTCTTACAGTTTGAAGCCTCTGTGTTTATGCTACTTTGTTTATGGAAGCCACAGGAAATTAACATGCTGCCTCAGAGTCTAAATAAAATATAGCCCTGCTTCACATAATGGCCTTCCAGCCAACGGTGAACCACAAATGTCTTAGTTTTCCTGTAACGTAATGGAGTCAAAAGCTCTTGCAGGGCCTTTGTGGACATGGAACCATCATTACAGTACAATGCGTCACTTGCGTGTTTGTGGTGATGATGATTTAAACAAGCTCGCTGTGATATCAGCTGAATAAAGTACAGCACACACAGTTACACAGGCGGATAACAGATGCCTGTGCTTCTGGCTTACGTAGTCACTCTACCACACATAGTCCTTACTGTTATTTTAGAGTGTGCTCCTTCTGCTTACCAAAGGTTTGACTGTGATGATAAGCAGCAGCTTCATACCACACATCTCAGGTTTACCACGTTGCCTGGCTGTGGCAGGAGGCTGCAGTGAGTGACTTCTACAATGTAGGTTTGAGTATGTTTGCTCTTTGGTGTCAGCGTGCTAGCAACATCACCCAGAGAAGCACTTCTCAGGACATATCCTTGCCATTAAGTGGCATATGATGCTACAAAAGGCAGGCTCTAAATACAACTGATTCTTCACTGTCCCCTGAAGGGCTATGGTCCCAGTTCTGCCATGTTTTATTGGTGATTACCTAAGTATAAAACTCCCAGCCTCTGATCCCTATGCAATTCTCTGTGTGTGTGTTATTCTGTATGTGTGCACTAAAGTGTATATACATATATGTGGGAGCTTGTAGAGGCCAGTGGTCAACATTCTGTATCATTCTTCTTATCTCTCCTCCTGTTTCCAGTGCCCAAATGGGCAGCAGGAGACATCAAGTTGGCTTGTTCCTTCCACCATGTGGGTTCTATAGGGTTTTAGGCCTGGCCACAATAGTCTTAACCTGATAGGACACCTTGCTTGCCCTAAGACACATATTTATTAAATTTAATTTTTTAAAAAATTATTTATGGATATTTTGTCTGCATCTGTGACTATATACCACATCATGCCTGGTGTCATGGAGGCCAGCAGAGGGCTAAAGATCCCGAAAATTGGAATAGACAGTTGTAAACCACCATGTGAGTGCTGGGAATGGAACCGGTTCCTCTGCAGGAGCAGCCACTTCTACCTAGTCAACCATCTCTCCAGCCCCAGGGCATGGAGTGTTCAACTCCCAGATCACTGAATGATGTGGCCAGATTTGGAAACCCTCTGATACAGATAATTCAAGTCACATTTTGGCCTCTCAGTTCCCTAACCTCCTTAGTTCCCAATAACCCCTTCTCCTACTCAGCCACACAATGTCACAGTCATATTCTAGAGACGGTGACTGCAGGCATTAGCCGTACTGGAAATGTTAGTTTCTGATACCCCAATTTGATTTACACCTCCTCACTTCTGTCCTGATTCCTTTTAAACCCCAACTTCAACCATTCTTTTCTTCAGCCTCACCAGTCCACCATGTACTCAGAACCACCCTCGTACCTCAGCATCCACCCTTCCCAACATGAGAACAGGGTCCAGGCTCAACTCTCACGCCTTTACCTGGGAAACTCCCAGACGTGACAAATGTCTCACTTACTGGAGAGACTGAACCCTCAGCTTTGCACACACGGGGCATCACACGGGGCAAGGATGCGACCACTAAGTTACATTCCCAACCCAGGCTGGTGTTGAACTTGCTCTGCAGCCCAGGTAGGTCTTGAACTCTCTGTCCTCCTGCCTCAACCTCCCAGGCATCTGGGATTAGAGGCCTGGCCAGACTTGATAAATCCCTGTTATCACTTATCCCTGCATCTGAGCAGCCAATCCCAGAGTGTGTCGCATAGACATACCCAGCAGGATTCTTGGGTAATTTAGAAACCCAGAGCTCCAGGGGATCCTCTGCCACCTCTTGACTCTTGGCTGTAGCTAAGTCACTTTTTCTGTTCTCTGAGGGGCTGTTCCACAACCTGTAGCTGCAAAACAATTCTCACTCCGCCATGGCGTTGTCCCATCCCATTTCCAGACATGGGCACTCTCAGTCACCATGTCTTGACCCTTCCACCTGTGTCTTGCCATGGAAACCTCTCACACGACACACCTCTCCTTCTGGGAGAAACATTCCCTGAGGCTTCTGCCTGAGGGAACGTGGTGTCCCACCCTGACCCTTCATCTTCTACCTGCTTCCTTTAAAATCACATGAGTCTCATTCAAGAAGGTTCTACCTTCAAGTCATGACCATCTTCCCAAAGCCCCAAGTCCCCATATTATCACGTTGGATGTCAAGATTTTATCATATGAATTTGGGGGTGATAAATATTCAGACCATTATCTCTAAGGTATTCCATTGTTCCAGATGGGAAGAACTGAAGATCCAGAGAGGCCAAAGAACTTGTCCAGGTCCACACAGTAAAACCCAGGGTCTCTAGCCTGAGACCAAGCCTCATTTGACTTTATTATTAAGAACAAATGTTGCTGTGCAGGGGTGGCATTGCCACTGTGCTGGAGGGGTGGGCACCATCACAGTGCCGGAAGCATGACACTGTCAGTGCCAGAGGGGTGAGCACTGCCACAGTGCCAGGGGGTGGGCAGAGGGGTGTCACTGCCACAGTGCCGGAGGGGGGCATCGCCACAGTGCCGGAGCCTTCTCACATCATTAATCACGGAGATGCCTCTACAGACATGTTCTCAGGACAGTCTGATGGAATCTAAATTAAGATTCCCTCTTCCAAGATATGTCTGGGTTTTAGATACATAGCCTTATGATGATTGAACATTTTGAATTTTCTAAACTTCCACATTAGAATTTGCTATTCATCTATTTTACATATATCCATGCACTTCTCTTTATCTATTTAAGTTTTTCCATAAAGTATATTTTGATCATGTTTTTCTTCTCCCTCAACTCCTCCCTCCTTTGTTTGAATAAAAAGAAGTGCCCTCTCCTGTGTTCTAGTTGTGGAACATGTGTTGGTTATTTGGTCATTTATCAGTAGGAACTTGTATTATCCAATTTCTGGCTGTGCTGTTGAAATAGAGGAGGAATTAGTTCACCACCTGCCAATCACCGTTCTGTAATAGGCGTGTTTATAAATGATTTCTGAGTCATTTGTGGCAGCATTATCTGAGGTAACACAGGCTGAACACACTGTTAGCAGTATCTCTGTGCTCTGGGGTTCCTTCTTCACCTCCCAAAGGGGACATAACCAACTTCTGACAAAAATCTTCCTGGAGGGAAGGGCTATGGGAGTTCTGGACTAGACCAGTGTTTCCCATTCTTTCCAATGTGACTTTTCCATTCCAGAAAAGTATATGAAATCTTTGGCATTTGTGAGTGTATCTGGAACACAGAAAGAACATACAAACACTACCAGCAACACCCCCCATCTACTTAAGATTCAGCAAAAGACTCAGAAGCATAAGGGTTCGGTCAAGCTACCACTTGTCAATGGTTCTCACATAGTAAAAACACCTTTGTATTTCCCCCCTAATTACCTAAATAGTTTTCCCTGAGGGGGCAAAACTGAAACACACTTTATACAGTAAAACAGAAGTCATTTGGCATCCCACTGCTTTCAGACATCGAGTTAGAACTTTGTAAACTTACAGAGACTTTCCTTTAAGCACGTACACTATTCAAAACTGTTTTGCATGAACAGGACATAAAAGATGCTGTTTCATCTGAGGCTTTGAAAAAAGCAACTTCCACTCTGCCAACGCTCTCTTTCATACTTTCTCAAAGAAAGGAAGGGTTAGCCACTGCCACCTCGTATCTCTTATGCCCTTTACCAATGTAGGTGCACATAACTAATATATAATTTCATGTAATCACTCATAATGATGGATATGTATAAAGTGGAGAAAGGGATGATATAATTTTTCCACTTGTTAACGAGCCAAAAAATGCTGTACGTCATGGTGTCAGCTCTGAATTATCAACTGTTATTAGTTTTGATTTACAACATAGTTGTAGTAATTTACTCTACCATGCTCCTATTTATAAGCAAAACCTTTTCCCATTTTTTCCTATCCTAACTCATAAATTTCTTTAAAAAAAAACTACCATTAATCTTGATACAGTTGTGAGAAGGGCACTTATTAAGTTACTGTCATGATTGCCAAAAAAGCCAGTATAATGCTTAGTCTCTTCTGGAATTTTCATCAGACATACAGAAGGCTGTGTGGTTACTATCTGTACTTTTAAGTAGTGCCCCTTTTTAGTGGGACCTTCTCAATATGGTGATCAGATCATGTTCCCAGCCTCTGGAGTTACTACTAAATCATTCCGTGCGGAAACTGTTGCTGAAGCAGAAAGGTTCCGGGTGGCTGACGTGGCAGGGCCGTTTGCAGTGTCTGCCAGCTGTGAGTCACAGCAGGCTGTCATGATGGGATGTAGCAGCAGCAGCAGCAGCAGCAGCAGCAGCAGCAGCAGCAGCAGCAGCAGCAGCAGCAGCAGCAGCAGCAGCAGCAGCTCCTGATTTAGGAGCAAAGATGTAAGTACTTATTCTCACCACTAACAACCTCTCCCAAACCAAACCCACACTGGAGAAAACTAAGAGGGACTATAATTCCCACTTGAGACCCTTCTAACAGATTCATTTGAAAAGCATTTAGTCTTAACCAGAGAAGAAGGGCGTTCCGGCCAGCACATGGTTTCAGCAAAACGAAGAACTGAACAGGATCCTTTTGGCAAAAAACCCTCAAATTCAGTGGTGGCTAGAGCTGCTTTTGACCCTCACTCTGTACAGTGACCGCGTACCCTGGCAGGGGCCTTCGCTTGCTGGATGGAATGCATGGCTAATGTGCATGTAATTTCAACTTTCCTAAAAATTTCGGCAAGTTTGATTATGGGAAGATGAAAGGAGAATCAGCAATTACAGTGTTTGGGGAGAGGATAGAGCCTGTTAAATATTTTAAGGAGGATTCGAGCTGGCTACAGCTGACTTAGAGACAACGTGGAAACTTCTGTTCTCAAGCCATAAGATGACTAGGGGCGTGGTGGTGCCTGCCAACACTGTGACAAACGAGGACTTGGCATAGATCCGTTGAGCAAGCAGTGCCTGTGTGGCTGCCGTTCCCAAGGTTTACATCTCCTGACGTCGTGTCCAGAGTTCCTGGTGTTTGCAGAGTTCATAAACCATGTGTTTACAGGTTGGTGATTTTTTTTTTTTAAATTTTGTTTCTTTCTTTTTCTGGAGACTCTTTGCTCTGCTCATCAACTTTGCTCGCAACCTCTCAAGGGAGCACCTGTCATCTAACTAGAGCGCTGTTAACTTATTGGCCACCAGGTATTTTTAATTCTCATCTCTCTGCTGGGAATACCTCAGTAAAGAAGGTGAAAGGAGTGATGGCCCCTGTGGAGTTTGCAGCTCGGTAGGAGAAACAGATGTTATGAGACGAGGAACGAACACTGGGCTGGGAGAAGAGAGATTGGATTTGGGTCCTGGCACAGGTCCCAATGAACCATATGGCACTCTGGGCCGCAGCTTATGTGCTGGAAAGTGAATGCACTGGGACGGATAACTTCCTCGGTAATTGATTCCTCACCTAGCGTGAGTTCCCCACCTGCTGAACCGTTTCTCACACAGCTCTGGACTTGATCCACATTCAAGGGGATGGATATTTCCCTTATGAGTGCATCTTACCTCTCACCAATTAGGCCTCATCACGTTGTGATAATCTGGAACAATCTAGAAAGATTCTCCTAGATGGGCCCACTTACAGAACGTTATTGTTAGGAACAAAGGTTACTTTCAAGAAAGATGCCCTAAAAGTAGCGATTCTATACCACCTTATCATAGATGTCTTAGCATTGATTTTCGTGATTAGTGCTTGGACCGAGCACCTTCACTGCCAATGACTTTTGAGGGGCAGAGAGACAAAATGAAAGTTCTTAAATTGATTCGAATGAAATTTAGCTGAGTCAAAAAATAAAGTAGGTTGTGGTTTCGACTAAACTAGGAATTACCTACCGTCAGTGACTGTGTGGTGTGTCTTAGCTTCCCAAAACTCATCACCATAGATCAACCGATTGTCACTGGAAATGGTGGGAATTTCATAAGATGTTTTAGTAGAAACGATGTACGAAATAGATTTCTTTAACATAATTATTGCACACATATTTCCTTATCAACCTTGCCTAGCCTAGCTCCCAAAATTATCTACATGGTCTGTATACATTCCTCCTTGTCAGGCCTTTTGTATTTATTGCTGTTCTTCTTGGCTTTTGGTTGTTGTTTGAAACAAGGTCTTAGGTAGCCCAGGCTTGCCTGCAGCTTACTACACAGGCTGGCCTTGAACTTCTTATCTTCCCGTGCTGGAACTACAGGAATTTGCCACCACACCCAGCTAAAGGTGTGCTTTTTGACCTGGAAAAATCTCTCTTGGACCTCCTATCCCCGTCAGCCTCTGCAGGGACCTCCACATCCAATACCCAGTACATTATTTCTCTGCTTCTTCAGCCTCTGTTTTAAAATTGGTTTCCCATTTTTGAGTTAATAATTCACCTAAGTGTCTTCCATCTTATATCAACCCACTAATCAACAAACCTGGACCAGCAGCCATTTCTGCCTGGGACTGGCTGCTCCCAGGGCCCACTGCCTGCCACCACATGGCCCGCCGCCACCATTTGGGACCTACAGCATTTCTGCTGCCTACTGCCGCTGGGGATCTTGCAGCATTTTTAAAAAGAACAACAAAACATCCCACAGCTACATCACATAGTCTGCTGCTTTCTACCTGACCTGATCCTTCCATTAAGTCCAGGGAACTGAGACACACAGTTTCAAATTTGTGCAGGACTTGATCTCTTATGCCGTTTCTCTCCCTGTCTCTCTCTCTCCAGGATCTCATGTAGCCCAGGTTGCCCTTGGCTTACCATGTGGTAAGGCTCACTTACTGATCTTTCTGCTGTCATCTTTTTGCATGCTGTTCAGATTCTGTCAGTCTTCATGGCCTCTTCCTTCTCCATTTCTCACCTAGGCTGTTATTTCGAAGTCTGTGTTCATCTTTGATGGGCTCATTGATAGCCATGATTTTAATTATGACTTGGGAGTTGGTACTGCCTAAATGAAGGCCCACAGAATCTCCAGCAAAGAAGCAACACATAAACAGATGAACATGGCCCACCACAATGCATGTCTCCTCAGACTTCTCTTGGGAGCTCCTGATTTGTAGTTATGGCCTCAGACTCTTCCAGCAAGCTTTCCCAAAGGCGGCCAAACCCACCAGGGCCCAACACACTTCTCCCAGTAAAATTCAAGATCAGGGACCTAAGCACCCACAGTCCCCGTTTCAGGACTGTGTAAGTCCAACTAACCCCCTGCTGATTTTGTCTCTTCACTGTCTCTGAATCGGACATGTAACCCTAGGTCAGTCTTCCCTTCTACCAGTCCCTAAGTTTGGCCTGTGCTGATTTAAGCCACACATTACTGATTGACTTAGAAGTCTCGCCTCACCTGCGGTCTGGAATTCTGGAACCGTTCTCTCCAATGGGACCTGCACTGTTTTTCTAAAATGCCAATATTCCTTTATTTGCCTTACCACCTGATGTTAAAACCTATGGGGCAGAATTAGATTATGACTGACTGAGTGGTGGTGAAGCAAATGCCCCCCCCCATACCACCCACTAGATAGGCACTGCACTATCTAGTTAACCCAGTGGGAGTGGCTTCCGCAGTGGCTTTAGGATGAGTCCCGCGTGGAGCCATCACCAACTCCAGGCTGCAGTTCAGAGATCCATGCCCCTAACTTAGTCCCTGTGGTGAGTGAGACATAAAACTCTTATATTTATGCCTGAAATTTGTGCCCATTCTTAGATCAAAAGATAGGGTATGTCTCATATGTGATACCCAAGTTAAGAATAGACAGGGTAGATTTTGAAAGGAAAACTGATGAATTTTTACCAGAAACAAGAGGATGTTGAGCAGGTGGAAATTACAGACTCCACACCCTCCAGACAGGTTTTCTCTGTAGCTTTGGAGCCTTTCCTGAAACTCTGTAGATCAGGCTGGCCTTGAACTCATAGAGATCCCCCTGTCTCTGCCTCCAGAGCGCTGGGATTAAAGGCATGCTCCACTATTGCCTGACTCAGATATGTTTTTTAAGTAGTATAAAGAACCCGGTCTTTCTCCTGGACTGAGTGGAGCAGCTCTGCAGTCTTAGCTGTCAACGCTGCTTTTTGTGTCTTAGGCTTAAACCACCAAGCCTAAGACCCACAGCCCTGCCCATGACTGTTGTGTGCCCTAGGTCTTCCTTTGCCATGAATCTTTTCCCAATGTACACCCTCCTGCCCAGAGCACACTGCCCTCCTTCACCTCCAGCCAGGAGCATGCACTCTTGTCTTGCAAGTCTCAGCTGAGGCTGCTTTGCTTTTTGGGGGGAACCTTCTCTGACTGGGTGTGACACCTTTGCAATGGACTCTCATGTCCTTCCTTGCATACACAATTGTAATTAACTTGTCTGTGTCCCCATTAGGCAGTTGTCCTGGTTCATTTCATGTCAGTTAGAGTCATCTGAAAGCAAAGAATCTCAATAGAGAAAATGTCTCCCGAAGATCCAGATGTAAGATATTTTTAAAATTAGTAGTGATTAGCCGGGCGGTGGTGGCGCATGCCTTTAATCCCAGCACTCGGGAGGCAGAGGCAGGTGGATCTCTGTGAGTTCGAGACCAGCCTGGTCTACA
>NW_004949095.1:6536799-6562079 GCF_000317375.1 Microtus ochrogaster
CACTTCCCTCTCCTCTCTCTCTTCACTTCCTGCTCCCCCCGGTGACTAGACTCCCTTCCTGGTTGCGCAGAGGGCTGATGGTGATCTGTAAGTTTTTTCCCCTTTAAATAAATACCACCCTATTAATCATAATTCCAAACTGCTGTGGTATTATTTGTGACTTACGCCTTCACTTGATGAATGACATCTGAATCAGCATGAGGACACGGTATCATTAATGCCACGAGGAATACAAAGTGTATTCTTAGTGTTAAAGGAAACAGTGGTAGCAACTTGTAGAGAAACTGCCTCATGGAAGCAATGTCAGAAAGGGCAGCATTCGCGCAGTGCACAGAGACTCTGAAGTAGTCATTTATAGGCCGGCCCCAGAAAACAGCAACCGTTGGCAGCTGTGCCATGGTAACTGCAGACATGCATGCTCAGAAAAGAAACTTCTCCATCATCTTGTCATGCCCTTCGATGTCCTCCAGAACTGGAGTTGGAACTTTGCTTCCTGGCATTATAAGTGGCTCCTAGAGAAATTGCCCTCATGTGCTAAATTCAGCACCAAAATAGCTCTCCTGGGGAGCTGCTCTATCTGCAGGCACTAATTCCGGACTGAGAGACCCAGGGCTGCAAGTGCCATTGAAACACGTGTATGGAACCACACTGCACACACACCGACTATTTCTGTGCATGAGCAGTGGGCAGAGGAGAACACCAGAACGGGGGATGAAACTTTGTTGGCTGACAAATTGGACGAGGAGAAAAACACAGAAATGAATCTTTGAGTTCTTATTTTTATCATTAAATAGCTGTCTACCTACCCACCAATCTATCATTAGGCTGAACGAGTCTATTTATACAGGCTGATGACTTTGAAGGTTGTAATCATTGTATTCACATGGAATGGGTTTTTACATAATTGCATTTTGTGTCAAATATATTCCATGCCTATTGCTAAGCACTTTGCTTTTTTTTTTTTTTTGATAAAAGAATGGGCTAGAAGTCCTTTGATTGATTTCCTGTAGAGCCCTTCATTTGGTGAGTAATATAGAGGCACTGGGTGATCTTGGCACAATCTCTGACCCTTTCTGGTCTTCTTTATTGTTTCTAAAATGAACCCCACTAATTTCCCCAGGTATGTAAATAAGAAGGCAAGGACACGCACGTCTTGGAAAGACAAGATGTGGCAGCAGTGGGTCACTATGAAGAGAGAAAGGGCAGCACATTAGAAATAGTAACTCCAGATTAGATTATCAAGCAATATTAAAGAATAATGAAGTGAAAAGTTCATAATGAATGAAAGATAAAAGCTAATATAACAACATACTCTGAACAGCTGAAGAAAAACATTTATTTATGTGTGTGTGTTTGTAATAGTAAAAATTTTGTATTCAGGAAAATCATAAAGATTGTTATTTATCCTAAGATGTCACTGAGTTAGTTAGACTTGAACTTTAAAAACGCACTCCTTTTCTCTCTTTAAACTGAGATTTGGGTGCCAGCTCACAAGTCATTGCATTAGTGCTGAATGATAAACTAAAAAAATCTTTTACTGAATTTGCTCTTTGACAGTTTCATATATATGTGTACAACACACACAATTCTAATTACCACCAGCCCCACTTTTTCTTCTGTCTCTCTCCTATCTCTAAAGCTCTCCTCCCCTCTACAAGTTTCTTTCATACATTCATTTGTTTTGTTTTGTTACCCACTGAATTTAGCCAGGACTATATGTATGACTACATGTTTGTACTTACTGGAGTACACAACTAAAGATAATGACTGCCCTTCCTCCAGAATCCATCAGTGGGCAATTGTTTAGCAGGGAGGCACTTGTCTATCAGCATAAGCATAAATATTTAGAAAGTAGTTAGGCACCATGTCAGTGTAGCTAAACAATAGTAGCACATTCCCTCTACCTAGTGTCCACGATCCCGGTCATGGATTTTTAAACCAGGTTCACAGTACTAGGCATGAATTCCCTCTTCAGAATGGGCCTCAAAAGCAAGTTAAGTGGATGGTCACCCTCATAACAGTTGGTCATCACTGTGCCAGGAAACTCATCTTGCCTGGCCTATTGGTATTGCAGTTCACAAAGTTCTCATCTGGGTGGAGATTACTCTTTCCTTTTCTTGCCCCACCCCCCCTGAAGCCGGCATAGTAACTTCTTGTACGATGAAAACTAGTCAGCACTGAGGAAGCTTCTAGACTCATTCTAGCTCAAATCTTTATACATTGCACCCAAGATGAATGATGTCTTCAGCAATAGGGTCTTCCAAATTAGTTCTGATGGGCAACCAAAAGGAATGGCAAGAACCTGTATTGTTTTGGGGAACTCATAAGGAGGTACATCTGGCATGGGATTTTGTTGAATAACTGTAACTACTAGGTGCAGTATCTAGCTTGTACACTAACTTCTTTCTAACTATGTTTTAAAATATATATTAAAATCAGTTTACAAATAATAATTTCTATATGGCTCTTTTTTATACTCTTCAATTAGGTTAATCTTCCTTCCCTTCTTCCTCTCCCTTTCTTCCCCTTCCCTTTTTCCCCTCTCATTCTTCCCCTTCTCTTCTTTCCTTCCCTTTTTCCCCTCCTCTAATCTCTGCATCAGCAACACCTACCATTATCCCCTCCGTTCGTTTTCATATTACCTATGTTCTGCTACTCTCCATCGTTTTAGGCAACCCTTGACCCAATGACCCTTTTCTAGTTTCCTGGTCTCTTTAAGAACTCAAGTTAAACACACAGATCCTTGATGGAAGAAGGTCATTGGTCAATTAATAAAGAAACTGCTTGGCCCTGATAGGTTAGAACATAGGTGGGTGGAGTAAACAGAACAGAATCCTGGGAGGAAGAGGAAGTGAGCTCAGAGGCCATGCTCCCCTCTCCCGGGCAGATGCGATGAAGCTCCGACCCAGGATGGACGTAAGCTAGAATCTTCCCGGTAAGAGCACATTGGGGTGCTACACATATTATTAGAAATGGGCTAGTCCAGGTGCGAGAGTTAGCCGAGAAGAAGCTACATATAATGAGCCAAGCAGTGTTTAAAAGAATACAGTTTGTGTGTTGTTATTTCGGGGCATAAGCTAGCCAGGCGACCAGGAGCTGGGGCGGCAGGAACACAGCCCGCAGCTCCTACTACAGATCCTAAAGCTAGGATTCATGTACAAGGGAGAACATGTAGTTTGTTTCTCTGGGTCCTGGTTACCTCACTCAGCATAATTATTTTCCAGTACCTTCCATTTACTTTGCAATTTCATTTTTATTTATAGCTAATAAAATTCCACTGTGTAAATGTATCACATTTTCATTATGCATTCATCTGTTGACAGATCTCTAGGCTGATTCCATTTCCTGACTCCTGTGAATAGATAAGCAGGAGCCATGTTTGAATGAGTGTTCCTTAAGTAGGATATAGAGCCCTTTGGGTCTATGCTTATGAGAGCTATAGCTGGGTCATGTTGTTCTGCTCTTTGAGGACCCTCCAGACTGATTTGCATAGTGGCTGTGCCAGTGTACACTCCCACCAGTAGTGAGTGGGGGCTCCTGTTTCTCCACATTCTTTCCTGCATTCATTGGCATTTGATTTCAGGATGAAGACCATTGTGACTGGGATGGGATGGAATCTCCTCATTCTTACTTGTTTCCCCCCAGTGGCTAATGATGTTGAACACTTTTGAAAGCCTTCTTAGCCATTTGTATTTATTTGTTTGTTTGTTTATTTATTTTAAATTCTCTGTTTACAACTATGATCCAGTTTTCAATGACATTGTTTGTTTTCCTGTTCTTTAGTTCTTTCAAAGTTCTTCTCTTACTCTGGTTATCTGTCCACCATTGGATGCATAGCTGGCAAATAGTTCTCCCACTTTGTGAGGTTACCTCTTGACTTCCTTACAGTTTCTTTTGCTGCACAGAAAGAAGCTTTAAGTTTTTGAAAGTTACATTTCTTTAGTTTGTGTATATATGTATACACCACAGTGGTTATGTGGAGGTCAGAGGTCAACTTGTGAGGGTCAGCTCTCTCCTGACATGTGGGTCTGGGGATCAAACTCAGATTATGCTTTATGATATGCACTTTAACCCAGTCAGCCATGTCTCCGGCTCTGTGCAGAAGCTTCGTTACTTCATGAGGTCTCATCTGTCAACTGTTGGCAGCCACGCTCTTTTAGTAAGAACCTTTGTGAACACTTACAATATATAGATGCTTTTCTAAGTATGTCTAGCAAGAGGTGTCTAGCTTTTTACATTGCTACACAATACAATCTCCAAATGTCTTGGCCTACATTGATCACCACTCTTGGGCTCATGTGGCCCTGTGGCCAACAGCTTAGGCACACCTGTTAGACAGACCATGTATTTGTTTATTCTTAAAATAATAACCAAACATTGGGTATATGCTGCAAACAACACTTTATCTCACTTATTCTACCATTGTCTTGCAAAGATATCTATTATCACCCACTCCTTTAACCATGGAGGATACTTTGCCTGAGATGTTAAGTAATTTGTTTGTCTTGCAGCTAATCAGCTGAGGCATTGGAATGCAAAATTTCAAGTGCAAAGCGCTCCCCATTACTGCATCTGATCAACCACCACCTGCATGTGTAGCTTAGGTTGTCATGCAGAACGTGAGGAACCTGGATGAAAGGCAAACCCACCCTCTGTATTTAACAGACACTTCTTTTGGTTCTTTTCCATGTGCTATTTCATTTCATCCACATCACAGCCCTTTAAAGAAGCACTTTTAAGATTTCATTTTAAAGATGAAGAATCTGGAACATTATGGCAATTGAGTGATTTTTTTTTCAATGCATGTGGCTGAAAAATAGCTGAGTTAAAAATCAAAGCTTAGTTTCAATTCCCACCTTTAAAAAGATTTATTTTATGTGGATCCAAGCACATGTGTTTGTCTCTGTGTGTACATGCATGCATGCACCCATGTGTGAATGTGCCCATAGTCAGGAAGAGCACGTGGAATGCCCTGAAATTGGAGGTGATTGTGAGCTGCTCAGTGTGGGTGCTGGCAACTAAATTCTAGTCCTCTGAAAGCAGCAAGTGACCTGAGCCACTGGGCTATCTCTCTAGTCCCATCAGTTCCATGTTCTTTGGAACTTTGGTACTCCCCAGAAAGATTAAGATGGAGATTTATGAATGAGGTTGGGGCTGTGTAATCTGGAGAGGAAAAGTCTGATGAGCTATGTGGTGGGTATTCCCAGTCTTCAGACAATTGAGATAGGATCCTGAGACACATCTGTGTGTCACCCATCCATCAGGAAGAGCATCTGAGGTTTAAATTTGAGGATGCATCTCTATGAGGACCCCGAGGACCTACTTTCTTTAGAGAAGAAACACCATGTGTCCTAGGAAAATCAAGGCAGTGCTAGACTTTTAGGACTGTATGATGGTTAGTGAGTGGGTGTGGTGTAATGGTTGAATGCTCAAGGTCTTATATAACACAGACTCTTATCCAACAGTAGCAAGCTCAGAGTGCTTTAGGTCTGTAAATGAAAGAACTGCACATCAGTGGGGGCCTTGGCTTGAGCCTCGCTGGCATAGCCATGGCTTCACCTGCAGGGATGGACTTCTTCCAGAGGCTCTTTCCAGCTCATTGGCTCTGTGTGTCTGAAATGTCTGCTCTTGTTAAGAATATGTCTCTCAAACTTCCCCACCAAGTGGCAAGAAATGACTTCTGGGGGTGCAGGGTATGTGTCTGCGTATCTGTCTCAATGCCAGAGCAGAATGTTTCTTGGCATCTCATGCTTGTCTTAAAAATGAATGTAAATTTAAACTTCCCTCCAGAATGTTTGTATTGATGCTAAATTAAATTTCTATTTAAAACAGCTTATAGAAGAAAGTTCATGCTTCATCCTGTGGCATCCTGCCCTGTTCCTGTAGCCATCAACCTCCTTTGCAGTAAGCACTGGACCATACTTCCTTAAACTTGCTAATACTGACATTCTCACCTTAATCCATTCACTTTCTCCCCCTCTGTGTAGTCAAGTGACACTGTTTGTCTATTTCCTTTAAGTCCTGAATCAATGCAGGCACTGCATTAAGTGTTAGGAGGATTTGTTGATTTCACAGCCATAATAGATATTCTGGTCTCTTACTGGTGGTGTGCAGAATACTTTGTGGGCACATTTTCTAGCACATCTAGAGGAGTGGTAATTATTAGCACCTTTTGAGTGTTTATTGTATATCAATCATTTGTCAGTTTTTAATCATTGTTCTGTAAAATAGGTTTTTGCAGATGAAGAAAAGGAGATGTAGATATAACTAACAGGTTTACATGACCGGCAGATGGTAGAACAGGGACTCACATTCAGACATTCTGATTCCAGGCTTGAGTTGTGTTCATCTTCTGAGGACTTCACAGCCATTGATCTGCAGCGAGAAGTACACTCTGCTATTAAAAACCTTTGTTTCTCTTAATTGCTCCATGAGTCTTCTCTGCTCCTTGACACTTGACACAGATCCTGAAGTCACAATAACATCCATCTACCAGTGCACTTGTACTGACTCAGAAGATCCCAATAAAATGGGAGGGTGAATGGATGAGCAGTAAGGCCCTTCTGCCAGCCTGGGGCTACCAAGGAAGCCTGGAGTCCTTTTGGATGATGGGCTGTTTCTCTAGCTCTTGGATGCAGGAAGAATTGAATGCTGGGAGAGGAAGGCAGAGTTAGGAAAGAAGCCATGTAGCCCTGCCAGAGACAGACGCTGGGAACTTTACCTGGTAAGCCACATCCACATGGTGTAATACAGATTACTAAAAATGGGTTAAATTAAAACATAAGTGTTAGCTAATAAGAAGCTAGAGCTAGTGGGCCAAGCAGTGTTTTAAATAATATAGTTTTTGTGTGATTATTTTGGGTCTGAGCTGCCGGGTGGCTGGGAAATGAACAACCGCCCCCCCCACAACAAATTGGTGCCCACTGTAGACACCTAAAATCAACTTAAAACCGGAGAGAGTTTGGGAAGGAATCCTAGATACAAAAGAACAGAATTAAGCATGGTTTGGTAGTGGCATTTTATAGAGTGGGCTCTGTTTGCTAGAGGCAAGCAGAGGCATGGCTCCTTTAAGAGAGGTTTTTCTGACTCAGTGGTAGCAGAAAAAAAAGCCATGCCATTTGAAATGCTGGCTTTCTGGGTTGTGCTGCCAGCACAAACTCTGATTCTTTCTGGAGGTATGGCTATGCAACATTTAAATGGGGCTTGTGAACAGAGTGCTACAACTTGCTTAATGGCAACATAGATTGGCTGTATGCCTAAAAACGTCTCTCAGATGCAGCAAATAGCTCCACCATGCTGGACTGGATGGAACAAGGAAGCAGTGCCATATTTCTCTTAGCAATGGCGCCACTTAAGTTCATAAGAAGGGCTTAGCATTTTAAGAAGCACTTCTGGTCAGAAAATAATTGTAAATATGCAATAAAGCCAAATTCAGTTGGAAAAGACCTCCAAATGAATCACAGTGTTGGATAAATGTAGGCTTGGAAGAGAGAAGAAAATGATTATAGAGAGTTATAAAAAGAAGTAAATGGTTTAAAATGAAGTAAAATCTTTAAAGAGACAGAGTACAGACAGTAATAGATTAAAGGAGTAAAGATAACAAAATAAATACTAAAAAGTAATAAAGTAAAAATAAATAAGCCACATAAAGATGGACTATACACAAAGAGTATGGATTATGTATATTATTGTGTTTTCTTTGAATTTTTTGACTGTAAAGCCAAGTAACCAACACAAATACTTTAAAGGTATCTTGTTTTCAAAATTTGGGTCTAAGAATATGTTGCTTCGGAAAAGAGGTTCTTGTTTTGTTTCCACAGAGAATGAGAACCTGAGGAATCATTCCAGACTATTATGGCTTGATGGACCAAGACCTTCTGAAAGGTCAATGTGAACAACCCAAAAATTACTTTGCCCAACAAAAAACAGGAAGCAGTTTGGAAAGAACTATGCTCAAATTCCCAAATATTGTTTATATTTAAAGGGGGATATGATGTAGAGATAAATATTTTGCATTGGTATGGATCTTGGTTTATTGATACAAGTTTACATAGTTTTGTTCTATGTATATTTCTGCTCTTGATTAAGGTATTAAGGTCTTGTGTTTGTGAAGCTCATTTAAAAATGTAATGTATAATTAAGAAATATAGGTCAATGGATAATCATCTATAATAATCAAGATTGTAGTCATGTTAGTTAGGTTTCCTAGCTATATATAGATATATTTCAGTTAGATAGGTATTCTTCAAATCTTTCAGAGACATTCAGAATATGGCATTTAAAATATTTTAAGAACTTAGGACTTTCATGACAGTGAGACACATCTGCTTCTGGCAGCACTAATTACTTCAAGAGGATGATGGGCATCAAAGAGGCTTCTTATGGCCGGGCGGTGGTGGTGCACGCCTTTAATCCCAGCACTCGGGAGGCAGAGGCAGGTGGATCTCTGTGAGTTCGAGGCCAGCCTGGTCTACAAGAGCTAGTTCCAGGATGGGTACCAAAGCTACAGAGAAATCCTGTCTCGAAAACAAACAAACAAACAAACAAACAAACAAAAAAGAGGCTTCTTATGGTATTGGTTAGCCATTTGGGCAAGAAACTGCTCTTGCCTGGACTGCTTGATGGTATGCAATGTGAACCGGACATGCAGGACCCACAGAGAAATGACTGCTGAACTTTCCTAAAGGTGAGATAGTCCTTCAGGGCTCCTGATTCATGAAAGAGTCTGCTAGACATTCTGCAGGACACAGAAGAAAGTGACTGACAAACTGCCAATATAGGTGGAACTGTCTTTGAAATTTCCTGCTTCATAGAAAAGTCTGCTGGATACTATGGGCCTGTAGGCTGAAGATGGATGCCCCAGTGGTACAGAAGAACTTTGGGTGACTGTCCAGGCAGTGAGATGTCTCTGTCAATTCTAGAGTTTTAGAAATTGTTTATAATATACTTCCTGTTTACTTAGGCAATATTATATCCTTCTGGAGTCTTTCATGGAGTTGAAGAATAGATAGTTATAGTTTTCCTTAATTATGATAAAAGATAAAGTATATTTAAGTATTATAACTTTAATTCTTGCTTGATACCTGTCTTGTTATATGTAATTTTACTAGGTTAAAGTAAAACCTTCCTTTTTTATTTATTTTATTTAAACAAAAAAGGGGAGGTGATTTGGGATTCCCCTCTGTATGCTGTGAATACCACTGGTTAATAAAGAAACTGGCTTAGCCTGATAGGATAGAGCTAGGTGGGGAAAACTAAACTGAATGCTAGGAGAAGGAAGGTGGAGTCAGGAAAAAGGCCATTTAACCCCATCAGAGACAGATGCTGGGAACTTTACCCGGCTGTGTGGTGATACACAGATTATTAGAAAAGGGTTAAATTAAGATATAAGTGTTAGCCAATAAGAATTTAGAGCTAATGGACCAAGCAGTGTTTTAAATAATATAGTTTCTGTGTGATTATTTTGGGTCTGAGCTGCTGGATGGCTGGGAAACTAACAAGCAGCTCCCCACAGCAAGTCCCCTTCTAAATGCTCACCCTAGAGGCAGCCAGTAGACCTGACCAATCTACTCCAGAGAGTTTTCCTGCCAGTAGACCTGACCAATCTACTCCAGAGAGTTTTCCTTCTTGGGCCTTGTTTGTATAGACACATCTTCATCTGTACTGGTCTTTACCTGCTGTATTCCTTTCTCAGAGGTATGTGTCTCTCCTCTTAGCCAGGTCCAAATATGTGCTCCCCTATCCTAAAATCCACATGTCTTTTCGAGATTCCTTCTCTCAGTCCCTCTTCAGTGTCTACGTTCATCCACATGAACCAGCACATTCGTGTATGTTGCCTTGTCCACTCTAAACAGATTCCTCAAACCTCAGTGCTGGTTGTAGCCTCATCCTGGTTTGGCCCACCCAGCCTCAAGAAAGATCCTTTTGCTTGCTGTCTCCTTTTCCTTACTTTCCTTTTGTTATTACATCCTTCCTAAGTCTTATTCCGTATCACCTTGAGCATAGCTACACTGAAATAGTTCACATAAAGACCCTCAGACCTCCTAACAGTCAAATCCAGTGATCCAGAGAACATCTGCTTTTTTTGTGGCCCTTCTCAATGTTCTTCCAAGTTTGGAGTTGGTGATTGTCTTCCTGTTTTTGAAGCTATCATCTCCTTGGGCGTATGTGTCACTGTCTTCTCTCACTTCTTAGAGTACCTGTCTGCTACTTCATTCTTATCAGGCTTCCTTGCTGGGTCTAGCTCTTACATGTTCTTGGTCATGCTAGCCACCACTCTTGTCAAACCTCTTTCTTGGTCTCCAAGTCATCACAGCTAATGCCTTATTGACTATACCTATCTGTGTCTCTGAGGTCCCTCACACCTAACATGTCTCAAACTGACTCCATCATCTCTCCTAACTAATGGAATCCTCTCCCAAGATTACTGTATATAAAATAAAAGATGCAGCATCCTTTCAGTTCAGGAGAATATCCTTGACTTCTTCCCCAATCCTTTTTAGGTAACAGAGTACCAATTCATGTTGACTCTCTTTCTCTAAAACATGTGGTACTTGCTTTCTATGCACATATGCTCTTTCTTCTTGTATAATCATGTATAGTTCTACCTGTTCCTTTTTCTCAAATAGCCTTGAGTAATGTACTCCTCCACCCCCATTTTAGCCCATGCCTTCCTCTGTATGTCCTTTCCCCAGAAAAATCAGTGTTAGGATAATCCTTGCATACACTATCTGATACTTCACCGAATTCAAAGCATCTTTACAACGAGGACCATATGTTGTTTTTCTGTGTGCTTCAGATGCACATGATAGGGTTGGGTATACAGTAGTTCTTTCACAAATACTTGTTTTATAAATGAGTGGTTCAAATTATCCCCACAATAGCAGAGTTGCTGCGGTTGATCAATCTTAGAAGCTTTGTGGGGTATGATTGCCCTACTTTGATGTGGGAGTGTCATATATCAATCTGTTGATTTCATTGGTTAAGCAATAAAGAAACTGCTTGGCCCTGATAGGTTAAAACATAGGTGGGTGGAGTAAACAGAACAGAATGCTGGGAGGAAGAGGAAGTGAGCTCAGACTCGACAGCTCTCCTCTCTGGGGCAGACGCCTCACAGAGACGCCATGCTCCCCGCGCCTGGGCAGACGCATGTGATGAAGCTCCAACCCAGGATGGACGTAGGCTAGAATCTCCCTGGTAAGCCATCTCGTGGGCTACACAGATTGTAAGAAATGGGCTAGTCCGGGTGCGAGAGACGAGAAGAGGCTAGATATAATGGGCCAAGCAGTGTTTAAAAAAAAAAGCATGGGATAAAACCGGACTTGCTGAACATAGCGGACAATGAGGACTACAGAGAACTCAAGAACAAGGGCAATGGGTTTTTGATCCTACTGCACGTGCTGGCTTTGGGGGGGCCTGGGCGGTTTGGATGCTCAACTTACTAAACCTGGATGGAGATGGGCGGTCCTTGGACTTCCCACAGGTCAGGGAACCCTGATGGCTCTTCAAGCTGATGAGGGAGAGGGACTTGATCGGGGGAGGGGGAGGGAAATGGGAGGCGGTGGCGGGGAGGAGGCAGAAATCCTCAATAAATAAATAAATTTAAAAAAAAAAGAAAAAAAAAGAATACAATTTGTGTGTTGTTATTTCGGGGCATAAGCTAGCAGGCGACCGGGGTGCTGGGGATGCAGCCCCGCCGCTCTTATTACTACACTACTTAGTAATTTAGGTAACCAATTAGTTACTACTGTGACAAGACATTGGGATGTGATATTGATTAAAGGCAACATTAATTATTTTATCATTTTAAATGATACCTATCCTCCCTCTCTCTCTCTCTCTCTCTCTCTCTCTCTCTCTCTCTCTCTCTCTCTCAGAAAAGTTAGATCTATGAACAAGCAAGAAGAGGAAAATAAAATCATATGAAAGTCCATTACCTGAAAGTAGATAAATACCACTAATGTGTTGACACAGAACTTCTCAGTTTGCTCTCTAAATTTTTAATTTTGGTGATAAAAGAAGGCCAAGACTGGGGAACAGTCTCTGCTGGACTGTTCTTTGTGACTCTAATCAGTCCTGAGGTCACAGGACTGGGGGGACTCATGGCAAACGTGACCTGGAGCTGGGTGGTCACCTCTGCCAACTCCATCTGATAGCCAGAGATTCAGTAGCACTGTTAACAGTGATGGTCTTTTTGTCAGACACGGTTCGTACCAGGATAGTTCTTAGCTCAAGCTGCTGCAACAAATTTCCCCAACCTTGATGGCTTAAATGACAGAGCTTCATCACTCACACTTCTAGAGCCTAGGAAGTCCAAAATGGATTTGTGGGTAGAACTGTTGTCTGATGAGGGCCTAATTTTGGGTTTGCCGGTCCCTGTTATCTGGTTGTATCCTTCCATGACAGAGCAGAGAGGAAGAAAGTTCCCTTGGGCCTTTGCACAAGGGCATTAACCCCATTCACAAGAGCTCTACTAACACAATTGTTGACCCTCCAAAGGCCTCACTCCTAACCCTATCATACTAGGATTTAGGATTTCAACTTGCAAATATTTGGAGAAAATCACATTCGGCCTATATACTGGGTAGCTACTCTTCTTTGAACCAAGACTGTAGACAGTAGTCTGGTATTTGGAAAGGGAGCCAGGAAGTCTGTGAAATTCACACAGAGTAGAAAGTTCTTAAAACTTCTCTTGGTGAATAACTGGGATACAGAACAAGAATCAGGTACATGGGCAGGACATCAGGGCAAGGATAATGTAAAGACAGTAGCTGTTTGGGCATGAGGGAATCTATGAGTTCATGCAGGGGCATTGCAGCCAAAGTCTAGAGTGTCAGGGCTAATTCAAATCACCTCCTACTAGAGACTGAGCTCTTAAAGCATTGTCAAGTTGGATAAATTTTATCTGGAAACCAGGAAGAATTTAGCTGCCAGGTAGAAAGACTTGGTAACTGTAACTATTTGGGGCTGGAGAAATCAGGGGTTGAGAAATCCCACATGCTTTGGAGTGGTGAGATTCCTACCACAATCTATTTCCTTCTGTGACCCATTTCACTGTTGTATGCCATATGTCTATACAGAATAATTAAAGCTAATTAAAATTAATTTTGGTTGGTGAGCGTTTGAAGAGTTTCATAATAACTCTTGAGATAATTGAAGATGCTTTGGGATGCCACAAAAGGAGCATTTCGAGCAACTGGGCTAGATGTTTAAACTAGAAGTGTGCAGCTAAGGCTCGTAAGAGAATGACACCTCTATAACTGAAGGGATAGGGAGTTCAGAACTAAGAGTCCAGGCTTGAACTCAGTATGCTGGTACACGGCTTCACTGAAAAACAAACAAGCCGTCTTTTCGAATAGCATTCACCAGTGTCTGTGGTGTAAATGGCCACAGCATAGGGAGTTTTGAATTACCTCTGTTTAATGAGCAGGTCATATAACTCTTGAATATTTCATAATCAGCTCTGGGAAGTGCTGTGTAAGGCAGCTGGCTGCAGCATACCAACACACTTCTCACTGGTTGTTTAGCTTTGTAAAATCTTGGGTAAATCTTCTGTAGTTTTTAGTTTTATTGTTTTTTTAAATTGAAGTTGCTTAAATGATTTCCTTTTTAGTGTCAGCACCCCAGGAATGTAGATTTTGTTGTAGGGTGAGTCTAATGTCATTTCACAAGCTGAAAGAATTGTGTCAGAGTTTTATGACTGCTATTGCCATATATAAAAGCAGAATGTGATATAGAGCCTGTTTGATAATTAACAGTGTTCTGATTCCTGCTGTCAATGTGTGTGTGTCCTTCTCCAGTGCCTCTTCTGAGAGGGATCAAAAGCAATGATGTGGCCATTGGCGAATCAGACCTCATGGCCTCGCATGGTAAGAAACCACTGTCTACACTCTGAGGGTTTTCTGCTCTCTTGTTAGGTGCTAGGATTCAGGCTAGTGGTGGAAAGAAAGTCTCATGGCTTAAATACACTACCTGTCTGACCACAAGACCAGATAATGGTGTTTTTCCCTGGAACAGGAACTACAAGAAAAGCTATTTTGTTCTAAGTGGCTTGAAAGCAAGGACAGTACCTTTTTATATGTATATGTGGCAAATACTGGCAAATAAGAATCTTTTTGACTTGGTGGTGAAGGCCTCAAATCGCAGTTCCTCAGGAAGGTGAGTTGGGGTCTACCTTGTTTACGGAGTGAGTTCAAGGCTAACCTGGGCAACTTAATGATACTTCCTTCTCAAAAACAGGGCTGAGGATATAGCTCGTTGGTAGGGCTCTCTCTTAGCATGTGTGAGTACTTGGTTTAATATGTAACATGATAAAACAAAAGTTTGTTGAAAGAATCAAAACCAGGCCTACCTATAGCAAGAACTAAAATTTAAAACGTACATTCCAAAGGAGATATGACGTTCTTTATGCTCACCTTAGCAGCATGAAGAAATACATTTTTCAAATGTGAGAAATTCCTTTCTTGTGAGTGCAAACTTCTCAGTGCTTTCAGTTCAGCACTGGGACTTAAATCTGCCCTTCAGTTGGAACACAGAGTTGACCGCACAAACTCACTGGAGAAACGTGTGAGTGAGGGCAACCCAGACCAGGGCCTCCAGGTATCTGCTCCCCGCCTGTCCCAGTATGAGCAGCCAGCTCCTATCCCCTGGAAAGGCTCGCTCTTAGTGTGGACTTGCTTGTAGCGCATGCACTTCCCTACACCTGCTCCTCTTGGTGAGCCTCATCAGCTAAGCCTTAGAAAAAGAAACCGAGACTCATAGAGGCTGAGCGACAGAGCCAGCCACTGGCAGAGCCACACACTCACACCCCAAAAGTGGTGCTCTGCCCCACAGGTCAGGCTGCCTCAGGCCATTCTGGGCTTCCTTTCCCTAGTGTCCCTCTTCCCTATTTCTTGTGGGGAGTTGGATGTATTCTCACAGGAGTGCAGCTGGCTCAGTCCCCGACCAGGTAAACAGAAGCACCAATCCCTACCAGGTTCTGAGCAAATATGCAAAGTCAGGACTGTCCCAGCCTGCAGTAGCGATACTGTACTTTGTCCTAATGAATCAGCTCCATGGAGGCCCGGCAGTCGCAGAGGTAACTAATCCGCTGTAGGTTTGAAGGCCAGGTGAGTCTTGGTAGATGTGGCATCTGGACTTTGTTAGTCTCTAAGAGGGGAGAAGGCACTCCCCGGCAGGTCCCTGGAGCCACGGGGAAGGAAGGTAGGAAGCCAGCAGAGCAGGTGCTTGGGGGGCACTGACACCCTTCTTTCTCTGGAGTTTGCTTGCTGGGCTATTAGAATCAAAAAGGTGCAACTGTCTTTGTTGAGTCAAGGGGTCGCTTCTGTGGGTACAAAGCTGTGATTGTAATTATAGACAGAATTCCTTCATTTTAAGAATCTTAGAGGTTCAAAAATAACTATCACTAATTATAACCCCAAGGTCCTAACTAATGGAGTTTGGGGGCCCTTGGTGACAGAATGAAGTCCTATCAAAGAAAAGATCGGGATTGTGCCTTTGTAGTTGGGGCCAGGATACTTAGTGCAAAGTCTGGGGACAAGTGAACTGATTACTTTTCAAGTTCTTCCTTGTGTCCAAGTGCCATTGTGTTTTGTGGGTTTTTAGCAAAGGATCTTGTATAGTACTAGGGGTATTAGGCCCTTCCTGGAATTTGCTGGCAAAGTTTTTGTTATGACTGTGTTTTTCGAGGAAGCAAGAGAGGAAGGCCCGAGGTCCTGCGCTATGAGTGACCTGGAAGCAGAAGGCCCCTCTCTGGCCTTCTCATAGCTCCTGGCTCAGTGCTCTGGACCTAGGTTCCACTGTGGTATTCGAACGGGGTCATCTTAATTTCACCACATGACCCTCTGACCTTTTTCTCTGATAAGAGTTTTCAGCTGAATGTGGAAGCTTCCAGACTAAGGGCAACTAACAGGTTTGATCAGAATCATGCTGCCATCAACATACCCAAGGGGAAGGGAATGGGGGCTGTCCTTGCCTGTGTATGCTGGTGGCCCAGTAAGCTCTCTGAACAGGAGCAGGGCCTGGTTTTCCCTCTGTTACACATCCCTGTGCTGTGCAAGCAGAGGGATTGGGAAAGGGCACTGGTCCCTGAAGTTGGTTCATATTTGATTAATGAGTGGGAAAGCTAGTCTGATGTGAGAGGAACTTCTAGGTCTAAATGCTTCAGTCAGAAAGAGCTGGGAGACCTGGCTCTCCATTTTCCAGTATCAGAAGCCCCAAACTTGTGTCTGTTGGCTTTCCCAGAGGAAGGGTAAGTCTTTTGTGGGATCAGTTTAAGTCGGTGTGTGTGTGTGTGTGTGTGTGCGTGTGCGTGTGTGCGTGTATGTGTGTATGTGTGCACATGCGTGTAGACTAGATAGAGGTCAATATTGAGTGTCTTCTTCTATTGCATTCTATATTATTTTTTGAAAGAAGGTGTTTTACTGAATCTGAAGCTTACTGTCTCACAGGAGCACCGAGTTTGGCTTTCCATGTGTGTGATAAGGATCCAAATTCAGGTTCTTGTGTTTATGCAGCAAACAGCCCAGTGACATGTCTCCCTAGACCTACAAATTCTTCAGTCATTCATACTACTCTAGCCGTAGTTTCTGAAGACATTTACTGTGATGAAGTGAACAATTACCATGTACTAGGTAGTTCTAGGCACTTTCCATATATCGTGTTTAGCTTTGACACTGACCCTGCAGCACTAGCCTGTAGTATCTAGCATCTCCATGGGTAAGGGAATTGAAGCTTAAAAAAGAAATTATCCAACCAGTAAGAGCTATAGAAAGGATTTGAACTCCGACCAGTTCCTCACAAGGCTTGCTCTGTTTCGGATACCTCAGCAATCCGTTTTAAGTGTTGTATAAATATTTGCTGGTGGGATAAACGAGGGAACATTAATTGGAATCCCTTGATAGCATTTGTAGCTGCATTAAGTGCGGTTATCTGCCTCCCATGCCACCTACATCTGTTGTTCCATATGTACTTTCTGAATTTTTGAGTCAGCATCAAACTAATTGTCTAGCCTTTTATTTATTTAATGTATCTGTCTGAGAAGTTTTTTTTTTTTCAAATTCCTCTATGTCGGTGCTCATATGGTTTGTTTTAGACAATTTTGAGAATCATAGTTGCTCTTTTCACTGAATCCAATAAACTGCCATGTTTGGATAAAGGCTTAAAATGCTGTGTGTGTGTGTGTGTGTGTGTGTGTGTGTGTGTGTGTAGGTCAGTGGTTCATCTGAAGTGTTGTTCCTCAGGAGTTGTATGCTTGAAAAACAAGGCCTTTTCCTTGGGACCTAGGGTTCATTGACTAGGCTCGGTTGACTGTCCAGTGAACCCCAGGGATCTTGCTGTTTCTACCTGCCCAGTACTGGGATTACAAGTGTGCACTACCACATCTGTCTGGCTTTTTATGTGACTTTTCAGAATCAGCTTTACAGATTGGTGCTTGAAAGGCAGACATTTTACTGACCGAGCTGTGCATGTCCCCAGCTCTCCAGAATGATCTACCTTCTTTTTGTGTGCAGGAAATTAAAATAGCTACGTAACATCCTCAAGACCTAAGAAAAAGATCAAAGGATCAGAGATGGAGCCTTGGGTTCCCCAGAGGCCATCTCAGCCACAAGGGAGGCCCATGGTACCATCGATGGACACAAACCGTGGACTTCAGAGTGGACATTATAGATACCGTCCTCACCCTCAGTACAGTGGAGATAAATACCACCAATGGCAAGAAGCCCACAGGAACTCAAAGCCACAGCAGGACCCCAGGACGCAGGACCCAAGGGTGCAGGACCTCAGGGCTGACCACCAGGAGGCCCACTATGTACCCAGGCCTGGGGAATGGTCTCAACCTGTGTCTGGAGTGGACTACTTGGGAGGACCTTATCCTACTCAGTTGTACTCAAGGTATGACTTCTAGGGCTACAGTGGACCTATCTCTCCCGCGTACCTATGAATAGACTATTAATCATTCTGGTTTCCTGTTCACTTCCTTCTTCCTCCCTACCCTGTCCCCACTTCCTGGGGTTTGTTACGAAGAACTGGTTGTCCTCCAACTTAGGGTCCTCCTGCTTCATTCAAGCCTCCCAAGTGCACTCACCATCGGGCACTGCTCTCCCTAGCCACTTATACCTCTCCTCCTTTCTTTGTCCAACTCCTCTTCATCTCCCCCTCCCTCTTCTCCCTTCTCCTTTCTCTTCCTCTTCTTTTTCTATCTGCTTTAGTTAAGATTTCTATTGCTGTGATAAAACACCTTGACAAAAATCCATCTGGGGGGAGAAAAGGGTTTATTTCATCTTACTTTCACATCACGGTCTGTCACTGAAGGAAATCAGGAGCAGAGACCATGGAGGAATGCTGCTTACTCGCTTGTTAACCCTGAAATGCTCATGCTCAGTTTTCTTTCTTATACAACCCAGAACCACGTGTGTGTGTGTGTCTCACTGCCCCCAGTGGGCATCATCCCATATCAAACATTAGTCAAGAAAATGTCCTACAGACTTGCCTACAGACCAATCTTTTGGAGGCATTTTCTGAATTAAGAGCCCCCCCTTCCAGATAGTTCTATATTTGTGTCGAATTTGACAAACATGAGGGCACCCACTCTTCTCTACTGTCTTAGCTAAAATCTGTCTTGGCCTACTTGGTATTTGGTGACTGGTGACAGTGTTTCTCTCTTCATTATCTCAAGAAGAACTTTATAAAGCTGCCGTTGCGGTGTGACTGGGGTTGAGGGAGGGATAGAAGGTAGAATAGAAACAAGTAAATGGTGCCTCTGTGTTTTGGGGCTGTTGAAGGCAGCAAGCATTATGTGGGCTGTGAAAAAACTTTCTTAAGACACTATGAAAGGCTTTACATTGTCTTTGATCTGAGCCCTATACCAACAGACAAGAGCCCCAGGGTCACCCATAGAGGGGGACAGAAATGCAAAGATCAGTATTTAATGCTTGAGAACTTTAAGAAAAACTCACTTCAGAGAAGGCAAATGCAGATTTTTCAGGCTGTAAGTGAGGAGATGGTGACCACAGAAATAACCTGGGGTTCCTGCTCCCCCAAGCCCATAGCATGCCCAGAATATTGGAATCCACCATGCTTTCCTCTGCTTCCTCTAGCTGGGACTATGTCTATGTGTTCTACAGTTGAAGTTTGAAGTTATGGAATTTATGGTAAAGAATTTTGCCCCTGTGGTTATTATTAATTGACAAACGCTAACAGCATAATGTTCTTTTCCCAATCCCTCTGGGTTGTTGAGTTCTCAAGAGAAATTGAGTATGTCAAGGACAGAGACAATAAAAGCAGTGGTGCTGAGGATAGTCTTGTTTTTGTCTGTAATATGCATGGGAATTCCAGCGGCACATTGTGTTCTTATACAATCACCTTAGGAAGATGCTTTTCTCAGTACCAGGGCTAGGGCTTCCAGGATTTTGGATGTGTACATATGGCAAGTAAAAATATTACTATAAAATAAAGAAGAATTGTGAATAAACTCCTTTTTAACAAGAACATTTTAAAGTAAAAAGAATTTTTATTATAAAAATGCCAACTTTCTTATGAAGCAAAGGCCGTCCCCTGTTCTGATTCTGGATTTTCTGACTTAATGTGAATCAGGCAGATTCTGGAATGGGGGTCATTCTGTCTTCTGAAGTTGTCTGGTTCATCCATGGATTCTGGACTGGGGGCCATTCTGCCTTCTGAAGTTGTCTGGTTCATCCACGGATTCTGGACTGGGCAGCCATTCTGTCTTCTGAAGTTGTCTGGTTCATCAGTTTTCTTTGGTGTCTCCCTTTACTGCCATTGGTGGATGACTGGCTGTCTTTGTGATCTCTCAGGTCGGGCTATGAGGACCCCTATCAGAGGTACCACACTCCAACACCGAGGGAAGAGTATGTTTATGGAAATTATTACTACCATAGACATCCACAGCTACCGCAAGAAGAAAGAGGTATGAAGTAATCTCCAGTGCCTTTGGGGACTAGAGATGCACGGGTGGTCTACTGCCACAGCCAGGGACCACTGGAGCCATGTTTGGAGACCCCGCCCTTAATAATACCGAAACTACCCTTATGTCACTAGTTCTCTGGATAGTGTATACTTCATCCACATTTTTCTCTAATTTATTCTTGTAGTAAAGGTTATATTTACTGATTAAGTAACAGTAAAATTAGCTCTTAAGCCCATCTGGTATGCTGAGCTATAATACCACTGCAATAATCACTTTCTCCTGGGGACAGCAGATGTGTCCCAATGGGAGTTTCATACCCTATACCCTCACATAACAGGGTATTATATTGTATGTAAATACATGAAGCCATGCAAACTGGTTCGGAGCATCTTGGGGGCTTTCATTATTAGCTTTCACTTATCAGTTGACTCAGTTTGATAGATATGTTTTTTACTTACTGTAATGCAACACCTCAGTTTCATGTCTCTCTAGTATCTTTCTAAACGGACTTTCAGAAGCAGCAAGTGACCTGTTTTTGCTTTGCTTTCTCTGAGGGTGCAGTGGCAAGGCAAGGGAGTCCTTACATCTGGAATGAAGATTCTGGCGATCAAAAGTATTTCAACGAGCATCATCGTGAAAAACGCAACAGTCCCTATGGGACAAATAGTGAGGCTCAATTCCAGTAAGTGAAAGGACAAGCCATGCTGACAAGATTTAGTTAGATCCCATTAAGGACAACCTTAGGGCACCTGGTGGTGGTCCCTGACCTATGGAAGACAGCCACAGGGACATGAGGATAATAAGTCAAGGTGGCCCAGGGCGACTATAGGGTCTAATCCCGGGAAAGCCATTGTTGTCTCCGAGAGCTGTCTACAGCACTAGTCTACATCCTGTAAAATTACTTGTGGCCAAATCTAAAGGCCAAATCCTATATCAGCCTTAGAAACAATGTCGTCTTGCAATAATTGTTATGGCTGGGGCCTTTCTGAGGCTATAGAGCTTCTCTGTTCCCTCTCTCTGCTCCTAAGCATGAAACATCCTCCTGGCACATGGCCCAGCAGGGAAGAGACTTTACTGAAGCATTTACCCTGGTACCCTTAGCTTTGGAATTCACCTACACAAGGGCTATGACTTAAGCTTTTCCAGGAGGGTAGGCTGTAGCGACCAGCCACTCTCTGTAAAGTCTGGGTCACTTCTAATAACTGTGTGGAACCCAAACATTCCATCTTTCTAATACACTGAAGTGGGGAAAGAAAGGAAATGCTTTTTGCTGTAGCACTGAAACTGGCCAGACACCCGCCCATTCCGAGCACCAGGACAGCCTCCAGCAGAGCGTATTCCAGCCTTGCTGGCTTGCCCAGGACCTGTCTCAACACCGCTGTCCTGTTGCTGCAGGCTTACCAGCAAGAATCCCTATGAAGACAGCCTCGCTTCTGTCTCTGGACAGCAACAGCCTGGGGAGTTCTTTCCAGAGAATGATTCCCAGAAACAAAAGGTAACCTAAAGTGACAGGGCCTGGAGGCCTGTGGCCATGTATTAAGCCTCCTTGCTGGTCTGCAGCTGCCAGCAGAGTCCCCACTCACCCCACTTTCCTCTGCCTTCCCTTTTCACTCTTACCAGTCCAAGGACCTGATCTGACCTAGTCCTGTTTTGTCAAGTGGGCAGGACTTAATTCATCGTGAAGTTCTTGGAAAGAGTTAGGTGTTCGGCACCCTAGGGTAACAGAGGTTTAGAAAGTGAAGGATTGTTAGGACCTTTTAATTTAAGATTGAAAAGCAACCTCAAAATCTTTCCTGTCTCTTTAACATCTTTTCTCTAAGATCCTAATCCATGCGCCATCTAGGTCACAAAATAGAGCTCTTAGTAATATTGAGATAAATATTTCATTACAGTAATTTTAGATTTATAGACAAGTAGCAAAACTATTGTAGAGATGAGTTCTTAATTTTTGACAGGCTCTGGTTAGTTTGCTTCTCCCTGATTAGGTCTGCGTGATTTTTTTTATGTGTGTACATAGATAATTTTTCTGTACCTAGTTCTCACTAGGATGGGGATAGGTGACGGATGCTAAAACCACAATGTGTGAACAGCACTTTACAGTGTACAAGGAGCCTTTGAATACACCATTTTATTCATCTCTCCTGGAGCACAAATTTCTTGTACACTTGTCTGCAGGGAATGTACATTATCCAGACATGAATGGCTGGTGTATTAGTTAGTAACCTGTATAGGACAGCTATCCTAAATTTATATTGCAGATGAAGGTATTGAGCTGGGAAAGCCAAAGTCACCTGTTTAAGGTCCTAGAAACATAGTGACGGAAACTAAGTCTGAATTCTAAGTTACTTAACCCCACTAGGCCATACTCAGTGGGGTAATACTATCTTCTTCCAATGAATTCACATTCACTGTGTTTAGTGGAAAGTTTGAGTTTTGTTTCTTTGAAGGAAGAAACGTGAGAAGTAGAAGGACAAGCTCTCTGGCACTCCTTCCTAGAGAATTTCATTGCTTATCTTTTTTCCCCCAGCCATCACTGACTGGCAGGTCCAACCTTCTCCAGCATCAGGAGTCTGGCCTCAGCTCTAGCAGTTATGAGCTCAGTCAGTACATGGCAGATGTCCCCGAATATGAACCCATGGGATCAGCGACTTGGAGACCCATTCAGGCTGGTGGGTACCAAGTGGTCATGGAGCTGTTTGATTCCTGTAAGGATGAGGAATGGTTGGGTCATGAGGAAGGTTACCCTTCTGTACTTCTAGTATTGGGTCTTTGATCACCTTCTTGGCTTATGCAGGTCTCCCAGGCAGAGAAGCCGACTTTGGATCCCTCTCCCACATCTTCTCTAGTGATGGAACTTGTATCACAGATAGCTCTTAGAAGGGAACACTGCTCCTAGTCATCATTACTTTGGGCCAGGAGGCACTCTGGGGTTCTTTTAAGCACCAAGTAAGGAAAATGAAGACCAGAGAGGACTGATGGAGTGAATTGAGGACACAACGGTAAATGTCAGTCTGGAGGCTTACCTCATGTATAGAAACACTGCAGTAGAGGCTGCTTGTCCTCTGACCACTCTCGAGACTCTGAGACGAGTGCATTATCATTTGGACCAAATAATAATCTTTGCATTGCAATCTGACATATTCTTAGAGTTTTAAATCGGACTAGAGCCTCACTTTTTCTAACCAGGTATCCCACACAGCGTCTCACCTTGGCCCAGGTGGAATTTGAACAGAAGTGTTTCCATGATGTCTTTCTTAACCAAAGAGCAGCGACAGGAAACCTAACAAATTTCCACATGTGTCTCTTGGCTAGATGATGCCTCAGCAGCCGTTCCCAAGGCACCCATGAAGTTTTATGTTCCCCACGTGTCTGTGAGTTTTGGGCCAGGAGGCCAGCTAGTTTGGGTGTCCCCCAACTCTCCTGCTGATGGACAAACAGCCCTGGTTGAAGTACACAGCATGGAGGTAATCAGGGTGTCGGGCCTTGGGGGTGCAAGTACTCTGCTCAACCCAGTGGCTCTTCTCAGGCCTCCACTTTCCTGGAGGCTGGTGTGGCAGGAATGGGTGGGCTTTTCTTAGAAGCGGTACTAGGCTTATATTTTCCCTGAGATGCTCATGGCTCATCTTCAACAGGGTAACTGCCTCCACAAGTGTCTGAGCCACACCATCGGACCATAGCCATGGATCTGATACTAGATTTGACTGCTGGGTACAGGGTGGAAAGGTCTTGGGGACCTAATTTATTTTCTGGTCCAGGTTATCCTTAATGATTCTGAGGATCAAGAGGAGATGAGAAGTTTCCCAGGACCCCTCATCAGGTAAAGTACGGCAAGAGCTGTTAAGGGAGAGCATGGTGTGTGTGGTGTATGTGTGTGTGTGTGTGTGTGTGTGTGTGTGTGTGTGTGTGGTGTGTGCACACATGTGTGAAGGTGCATGTATGCATGTACACACATGCAGACGTCAGAGAAAGGCATTTATTTTTTTTTCCTCTTTTGCTCTTTCATCTTCTTCTTTCTCTTGGTTTTTGAGACAGGGTATTTCACCAAACCTGAAGCTTGCCATTTTGGCTAGGCTGTCTGGCCAGTGGGCTCCTAGAAAATACCTATCTCTGTTCCCCAAACTCTGGTGTTACAGGCACATGTATCCATACCTGGCTTTTATGTGGGCACTTGGGATTTGAACTCATGTCCTCTTGCTTTCACAGCAACAGTTCTTACCCACTAAGTTACATTCCCCAACTCTTAAATAAAGGCTTTGAAATCTGGGACATCTTCCTGCCTGGATCTTGGTTTCCACAGAAGAAACTATCTATCTTATTTGGAATAGATTTCTCTGTGACAGTAAACAGAAAAGAGGTGGCTCAAATAATTTTGACAAGCCGCTTCATATTTGAAGGGCAGAAAGAAAATCTGGCTTAATAAGTTGGACATCTAAAAACATTTCGTAGAGGTTACTTGGCCGGAAGCTTTAGTGTCCTGTGTACTTCACAGGTGTTAGTGGGGAAACCGCATAGCCTGGGAAAACATTCTTGAAATTGCTTTTGCGAGCTGCAACCCTGCTTTCCAGTTCCCTGACATTGTGAACGTCTGCCCTCTGCAGGAATGAACTGGAACTGCTTTCACATTTCCAGGCACCTTTCTGATAACCAGTGGCCTTTAGTTGTGAGTTGTGGGTGGGCGTCAGAGGGCCAGCACCCCAGGTATCCTGCTAACTGGTTCACCAGTTCTCTCTAAGTTTTTCCCTTGAGAAAGTATATAGCACTTACCTTACCTACTCCAAAGGTGGTGGCTGTGAGACTCTAGTCATATGGAAGCCCACACTGAATGACACCACTATTATATACACATAATCCTATCTAGAAGCTTGGTCCTAAGAAAGTCCCATATCATAACTGAAGGCTCCTTCAAGTCAAAATGAGTGTTATGGTGTATGTGTGTGTGTGTGTATTTATGTGTGCACAAACGAGGACAGAGAACAACCTCAAGGATCATTCTCGAGGTGGCAAACAATATCCTACCTTCTGTCTCCACGTCTTACTTATAGGTATGGAGAGAACCGAGCTGTGTATTAAACAGTATGGCATTGGCCCCACTTGGCGCTGGCTTGTTGAATGTTCTTGAGCATGTCATGCTGTTCACTTAATGAGCATTTATGTGGATATGTAGCATATTATATCACACAGTTTGTTTATTCCTTTCTGTATGAAGGTGGTTTCTTTTATCAGTCCTGTCTTAAGGAGGGGAAGACACAGGTTCAGAGGGGGTGAGATGTTTGTGTTAGTTGAGAGGGGGTAGGGCAGACATGTTTGTGTTAGATGTTTGTGTTAGTTGAGAGGGGGTAGGGCAGACATGTTT
>NW_004949095.1:6562179-6567297 GCF_000317375.1 Microtus ochrogaster
TGTTAGATGTTTGTGTTAGTTGAGAGGGGGTAGGGCAGACATGTTTGTGTTAGATGTTTGTGTTAGTTGAGAGGGGGTAGGGCAGACATGGTGACATGGTGACAGTCTTGTATGACTTTCAGCAGAGTCCTTATCTGCCATTCTGAGAAGTCACTTAAGGTCTCCGGGTTTCATTGTCCTCACCTGAAAGATAGAAAGATTCACAAAGAGAATCTCTGAAACTCCTTCCTGTTCTGTTGGGAAACAAAACAATGTTGTGGTCCCAGGCTTCCAGTCCTGGGCTGTCAGGCTTCCGCCACATAAACCAGTTCATTGTACAGGGAGCCTGAACCCCTGAACAGGGACAGTCAGTCTGCTTAGGCCTTGCTTCCTGAATCGCCTCACAGGGAGGACATACACAAGGTGGATATCATGACGTTTTGCCAGAAGAAAGCAGCTCAGTGTCTCAAATCTGAGACACCGGGGAGCAGGGACTCGGCTCTACTTTGGCACCTGCTGGTTCTCCTTTGTCGACAGAATGGGGTGAGTCGCTGCTTTGCTTGATATTGGGGACAGAGGAAAACCAGGCTGAAGTTCCAGTCTTCATGGGAGTTGGTGTATGTCACAATTATAAAAGGCAGTCTCTAAGCAGCACCATTGCTCAGAGGGGATGCCCCTGCCAGTTTGCCAATGCTGACTTTTCCTGGAGAGCATCTTCCCACTCTGGGGTTTGTTATACAGACCCTGGATTATTGCACCAACCATACAATACACCTGTGAGTGGTTCCAGGGAGGTTTGCTGCTACCCACAGGCAGAGAGTAACAGCCAGTAGTAGTGAAGCTGATGTCTGACATTCAGTCATTCACGAAAGGTCGATGGTATATTTGTATGACGGTCTCAGGAAGAAGGCAGAGACCCTGCTGCCTTCCTTCTTCAGCCCGGGGGAGGGGCAGCCTGGGGACGAATAGGATCACCCCACAGGATGACTCTCTTTACCTCCCAGTCCATGGTGGGGTCTGACATTGCTGAGCTGCTGATGCAAGACTGCCGGAAGCTGGAGAAGTACAAGAGGCAGCCCCCAGTGGCCAACCTCATCAGTCTGACAGACGAGGACTGGCCGGTGTTGACCTCTGGGACTCGCAACCTGCTTACGGGGGAGATTCCCCCCAGCGTGGAGACACCAGCGCAGATTGTGGAGAAGTTCACCAAGTTGCTCTACTATGGAAGGAAGAAGGTGAGAACACCTTTCTCCCAGACTTCCTTTGGACGAGTGACTACCACCCCTTACCCCGTCTCCCCCTCCTCCAATGATATGACTAGAATACACTTCTTTTAGAGCATGGGAGATATTCAGAAAGTTATGGTGAGAAAAATAAAAATACATAGGTGTTTGTCGTTCACACCTGCAGTGTTCATCTGTCCTACTGTTGATAGAAGGCAACATCTGTTCACATTCCATTCATTTACTCCTAGCATTTCCCCACTGAAAATCAGTTTAAGTCACATAGACAAGCCAGGCATGGTGGTGCACTCATCCGTCTGAGGTAGGCAAGACTGTGATAGGAGGCCAGCCTAAACTATAAAGGGAGACCCTGTCTCGAAACAGATAAACAACCCCAAAGGAACACGTAATTGTTTATTTCTTTTTACATGTAATGTTACATGGTAAAGTATCCTAATGACATTAAATATGTTTGAATAGTACAATTTTAGTATTTTTGTAGTGTTAATAATTAACACTCAGTGCCTTGTATGTTCTTGACAAGTACTTACAAACAAACAAACAAACAAACAAACAAACAAACAAACATTCTAGGGCTGGAGAGATGGCTCATGTTTACGGGTCCTCTAAAGGACCTGAATTCAGTTCCCAGTGCCCACGATGGGCAGCTCACAATTTATAGTTCCAGTTCCATGGGAACTCAACACCTCTATCCTAAGTGGGCACCTGAACTCGTGTGAATGTCCCCCTCCCATAAACATAATTCAAACATAGCAACTTAGTTTATGGGGAGATTACTTATGAATGATATCCCTGCCACTGGATCTCAGGCAGTCTCATCAACTCTGAATGCTTTCATATAATGGGTGGAGAGGGTTGCTTATTTAATTTTGAGTTGTGGTCATGTTTTATACAAGTCATGAAGTGAATCTGAAATTAGAGCTCTTATGATCCATTTACCTCCCAATAATTGGAGACCAAGCCTTCAGCCCATGGGCCTTTGGTGGGGTACGCTTCATATTCAAGCTAGGACATCACTGTCATTTTTGTCCACTATGAAAGAACATATGTAAGATCAATTTCTAGCAGCAGAGGTGTTGGGTCAAAGTGTACGTGGTTTATAATTTTGATAGCTATTGAAAAATTGCCTCTTAGGGTGCATCATTAGCTCCGTGAACAAAGGGTGAAACCATTGCTTTGTATCCTCACCAAAGCCTGCACACTTGTGGTCTGTGCCTGTCCTAAAGGTGGAAAAATACGATTCAGTGTATATATTTACACTTCTGTTATTATGAATGAAATTAGTTTTTCCCCTGTGATGAACTTGTCACAGGCTTCCCACCTTTTCCTGTAGAGCATCTTTTATCAGTGCGTGTTGAATTGTCTGTGCTCTTCAGATCTTTAAGATGTTCAGTTCTAAACTGAAAATCATTTTTTTTTGGATGTGTGTCATATTTAGTTAGTTTCCACCCATTTTCAAATTAATTAATAGAAACAAAGTTGAGTTAGTTTTGTGACTTCGGCATTTTAAAAGATTTATTTATTTTTATTGTATGTGTGAATGCCCGCATGTACATCTGTGCACCATGGGCATGCCTGGTGCCTAGGAAGGCCAGAAAGAGGTGTGGGATCCCTTGGAGCTGGAGTTATAGGTGGCTGTGTGCCATTACATGAGTGTTGGGATTTGAACTTGGGTCCTCTGCAAGAGCATCAAGTGCTCTTACCTGCTGTGCCATATCTCCGGCCCCTACTTTGAAATTTTAATATTTTATCTATTGAGTTTTTAAACATGATGTTTTCTTTTATGGGGACACTTAACATAATAACTTATAAAAACAAGTAGTATCAAATTACAGCCATTTTCTATACATCCATTATCTAGCAGGGAATTGTGCTTTTCTCAGTGATCCAGTTATTCTATTAAAACAAAGCAAAACAGAAAACCCATCTGCAGTACTATTTCTTGCCCAGTGAGGCATACAGAGATAAATCAGTTCTGAACTTTTCCTTCAAGAAAGATGAACAATATCTATAATAACAACAATAACAAAGCAGAGCTTAAAAATTAATTTTTACCCATCAGGCACTAACTCAATATCTTTTATGTGTGATCTGATTTATCTCCATAGAAACCTGTGTGGTAGGGTCTGGTTTTGTTTTGCTGATTTACAGGTTGGGCAGTTAGATTTAGAATTGGGACTTGAATCTGGGTAGCGTGAGCCTGAACATGGGCTTCTGGGTACCTCACCACACTGAGTGATAGATGGAACAGTGGGGGTGTCTACAGGATGATGAATGAGGAGTGGGTATCAAGATACCTTCATTCATATTTGACTCAGGTATCATTTCTGGAATTTAATATTCTTGACAGCCTTGATATAAGTTCTCAAGTTCTTTACTTATAAAATTTATTTTTGGAGTGGGCAGAATTTTGAGTCAGCTAATAATTCTCAACCAACTCATTGGTCACTTTTTTTAAAAAAAAAAACAAATTAAAAAGAATTATGAAATAGTTAAAGTATGCTTTAAAAAAAGGTTGTCCTAATGCCATTTTCTTCACTTGTTCTGGACCTGAGGTTGAATTCCTTAATTGTGATGATTAAATTTGCCCTCTCTATTCAATAAGATTACATGGAGATATGCTGGGATAATAAAGATACTTGTTACATGGAAGTAGCATTATCTCTACTGCCAGAAATCGTGCATTTTTTTCCTACCAAGGAAGTTATTAATACCAGCTCAAAACCTCAACTATAAACTGAATCAAAAAGGCACATATGTATGTGTGTTTTAAAGTTTGCAGCTTTTTCCCTCTTACTCAATGGCGTTACCAATGCATCCTGAGACAGCATCTGAGAGTTAGCACTCTCTGCATTGGGCTTATGGGCTAGCTCCCATGAGCTTAGGCACAGTAGCCAGTGGGTTAACCCTCCTCCACAATGTCAGACTCAGGATGCGGCGGTCCTCACCATTGTCAGCTTAGAATTTCTAAGGTTCTCCAGGAGTCCTTTTCCCTGCAGCGCCCTGGTCGGGTGAGGCATACTAGGAATGAGTGTGGATGACTTTATGGGCCCAGCCTAGAAGTGGCGCTGTTATTCTCGTGCCGTGGCTCAGGCTCAGCCTCACGCAGGAGGCAACGAGGTGAGGAATGTCCAGCTTTATGCCTAGGAAGGAAGACGTCCCCTCTGCTACAGCGTTTAAAAAGGACACTGTTCTTTAATAGGGCCACAACAATACATTTTTGTTACTCATATTTTGAGACTCAGTCTTTGGAATGAACTCTTTCCCTCGGTTTTGGCAGTTAGGGTTTTAGAAGTATTTTGTAGCTGATACTAAAAAGATGAGACTGCCTGGGACCATGTTTGAAAAGGAGCTAATGCCATGTCCTAATGGATGATGGCTGGAGGAGAGAGTAACACCACGCTGAGTGAAGCCCGCACTCCCGTTCTCCCTTCTTCATTTTCTACATTTCCCTGGGATTTCTATTGCTTGGAGTACAGAACTGCCTATGCATGGAAATTTGTTGTTTTTATTGGACGGAGATGAGCAAGGTACTATTGTTTGCCATTCTTTGCTTTTCAGGAGGCCTTGGAATGGGCTATGAAGAACCACTTGTGGGGCCATGCTCTGTTCCTAGCCAGTAAGATGGACCCAAGGACCTACAACTGGGTCATGAGTGGGTGAGTATCGCTTGCAAAGACCAGAAGTGCAGATCAGCCTCCTTTCCAAAGGTGGTGTGTGTGTGTGTGTGTGTGTGTGTGTGTGTGTGTGTGTGTGTGTAGGGGAGAAATAAAAAAATTCATTGAAAAGTTCCATACACAGCTGCCCAAGTTCTCTTTACTGAGATAGGTGTAGCATTTTTCATTTCCAGATTCCCCTCTCCTCTCCTCTCCTCTCCTCTCCTCTCCTCTCCTCT
>NW_004949095.1:6568196-6571002 GCF_000317375.1 Microtus ochrogaster
CCCCTCTCCTCCCTCTCCCTCTATCCCCCTCCCCTAGTCTCTTCTCTCCTCCCCCTTCTCCTCCCTCTTTCCCATCCCCTCCCCCTCTCCTTTCTTCCTACCCTCTCCCCTCCTTTCCTCTTCCCTTCCCTCTCTTCCTCTCCCTCTGCTCCCCTCTCTTCTTCCTGCTCATTCTCCTTGTCCCCCAACCTCCCAAGTACCGGGATTATAAGCATACTACCTTCATGCTCAGTTCTCAAGATTCTTCATTTTTAAACATTTATTTATTTATTTATTTTGCATGTCTCTCTCTCTCTCTCTCTCTCTCTCTCTCTCTCTCTCTCTCTCTCTCTCTGTGTGTGTGTGTGTGTGCGTGTGCCACAGACTATGTGTGGAGGCCAGAGAAATATTTGTGGGAGTTAATTCTCTTCTTCCATCATGTAGATCCAGGGCATTCAAACTTAGGTCATCAAGCTTGGCAGAGAGTAGCTTTACCTACTAAGCAATTTCACTGGCCATAGATTCTTATAACTTAGGCAAAGAAGCATTCTTCAAACCTGTTTAAATGGAATGAAACATTTTTGGCAAAATTCCTCAGGCACTAGAATTTCTGAGAATTCTGAATATTCTACACTGTAGTCCTCTGTGGGAGGGGCTGCTTTAGACAGTTTCATTAGGAAAGGAAGGGTGGGGGATCACTTAAGTGTAGCCGATGGAGCCTGGAGGCAAGGGGATTATGATTTAAGAAAGAGTCCAGGGCTTGGTCTTGCACCGAGGCTGTGGCTTCTGAGGGGCTGGTAGGATAGGAGCTGGTATGGCATGTATATGAGCCATGGTAGGATAGGCATTAATTGGGCTGGGACTATTGAGAGAAGAGGCGTACTTGGTAAGGAATCACAGCTGACAGTGAACCAGGTGCCATGATAGACCCTGGAGAACGACCAAGCCAACATAAGGTAGGGACAGGAGCACAGCACACAGCCTGTGGTAATTGGGGGGACATGTAGCAGTGGGGAGTCAGTGTGGAGGAGGTGATGGGCCTAGGTGGACATTGTAGGGGAGTTTCTATGTGAGTCTGCCACACTCCTGCATATCATGGGTGGCAGGAGTGAGGGGGAGGCCTCCTGTAAGAACAGGTTTGGGTCAGAGTCTGACAAAGATGGCCTTGTGCATTTTACCTTCTAGGGCTGGCTGAGGCTGTGGAGACAACCCTCTGAACCTAGGCTGACTTGGCCATAAATGCTGTTGGGTAGAGAGTTGGCTGAGGGGGCATACCCTCTGCTTTAAGTTCTGTGTTCCTGTTGGCAGCCACACTGCCTGGTGGTTTGTTCTTCATGATGGTCTCAGAGAGACTCCTTATTACCTTAACTCCATCTTTCCAGGCACAAGCGATGTTACCCTTTCTCCATTATGGCCCTAGGCTAGAGTGGTGGGCACGCTGCTGTCTGGAACGCCAAGTGTGCCGGGCTCCCGTGACAAGGGCGCTATTAAGCAAAAGATGGTGATCTGAGGGACGATTTTCCCTTTGGGTTTTGGAAATGAACATCCCACATCCCCGCGCTGAAGCATACATCTTTGCTACAGAGTTTTGCCTTGGGCCATTGATTTTTGATGGGGCCCAGTGAATTGTGAAAAATGTCTCTTACTGAGTGTGCTTAAATCTCAAATCAGCTGTAGAGCTTATTAAATCCTTGTTAAGCACATCCCACAGTTTGTCATCAGCAGGCTCATTTCTGGTCCCTCTTCTACGCCTCTTTGGTTATTGAAAATGGCTATTTAGTGCTTGTGAGTCAAGGCTCTCCAGACCCAGGCTCGAGATGAGCTGGAAAAATGATGCTTAGTGGGATGGGTTTGGTGAGGAGGAACTGAGGGTGGCTGGGAAGGAGGGGCCGATGGAGAAGAGCTTCCATGTTCACTGCGGGGCTACCCAGATGACCTAGAGATGTGGCAGGTCAGCTCGCTCATAGAAGGCATTTAGAAGTGCCTACTCAAAAATCAGGGCATTAGGGAAAAAAATCCAAAAAAGTCTCCTGGAAAAATGAAGTCTACTTGGGGGAGTGTGATGTGTTAAAGATGTGGCTGATCGTCTGTAAAAGGCCACAAGGCACAGCAGGGCAGAGAGAAGCCTGCGTTCCAAAACGGAAGTGCCTGTCAAGTGGAATATTCAGGCCTGCGTACTGGTGATGGGTTACCTCTGGGCTTGACTCCTCGCTGACTCTCCTCTCTGCTCACAGCTTCACCAGCACGCTGGCACTTAACGACCCCCTGCAGACCCTCTTCCAGCTCATGTCGGGAAGGATTCCACAAGCAGCCACGGTAAGGTACTCTCTGTGACAGGCTTCTTTCTATGCCCCAGAGTCCTAAGGGTTGGGAGTGGGCTGTTGAGGCCTACCTGGGAATGTAGCACTCACTACCTTTCCAGATGAGGCATGGATGATAGTTTACTAATTATCTACAGTGTGCTTCACCCATAAACGATCTGATACATAGCAGCTGGTTTCATTCATGGAGATAGGAGTTATTATCCCTGCTTTTGCAGGCACAGAAACAGAAGTACCGAGGTGTAAAAATGGCTCAGTTATGGAGGTAATGAGGAATGGGGTCATGACTGGCTCAGGTTTACCTGGTTCCAAAGACCTTACCTTTGCCACAGTGCCTGATTGCGCAAGAGCTGTTGTTTTGCACAGCAATCCTCCAGAACTGGACATGTTGGACTTTGTGCTTTTGGAGCAGAATGTGGCTGAGAAGGGGGAGGTCTGCTTGAGACTGTCCCCACTCCAGCAGATCCATCTGCTTGAGACTGTCCCCACTACAGCAGATCCATCTG
>NW_004949095.1:6571142-6579897 GCF_000317375.1 Microtus ochrogaster
TTGAGACTGTCCCCACTACAGCAGATCCATCTGCTTGAGACTGTCCCCACTACAGCAGATCCATCTTTTTGAGCCAATGTGTTCTTTTCTGATCCAATAACTTTACCAGCATGTATCTTGGCATTGACTGTCTGGGTCTGTTTTTTTTTTTTCTCCCTGGCAATACCTTGTATCTGTTGTTTAATATAAACATTCATGCCTTAAAATTCAGGAACATCTTCTTGGATTATATCTTTCAATATTTATTTTGGTTTCATTTCCAGGAATTCCATGTCTATTTCACATGTATAAACTGTATGTATATATGTGAGTTATAGAGATATTCTTTTTTTTGATTTACAATTCACCTTTATTTTTTACATCATTTCTATATACATTTTATATATTTATATATAGAGATATTCTTATCTCCTTTCTGAGACCCATGCTGACTTTGAACTCAGTGTGTGAATTAGGATAATCTTGAACTCCTGATCTTCCTGTCACTGTCTCCCCAGTGTTAGGCTTCCAAACATGTGCCACCGTACTTGACTTTTACATTTTTTTCTCTCCCTCCTCCATCCTTCCTTTGCCTACCCTGTCTTTCCTTCTTCTCTTTTCTTGCCTCTGTCCTTCACTGTTCCCCAGTGTCTCTTGCTCTTTTGTTCTAAAATTTTTGTCTTTGTTTCTTTAACATTTCCCCCATTCCTTGCCTGAGCACTTCCTGTTAGGTACCATCTCTTTCCTGGGCTCCTTTATGGTTGCTTTACATTCTCGCTGCATAGAAGTATTAGTTCATCCACTCTGTTCCTGCTCAATGTTCTCGCTGCATAGAAGTATTAGTTCATCCCCTCTGTTCCTGCTCAATGTTCTCGCTGCATAGAAGTATTAGTTCATCCCCTCTGTTCCTGCTCAATGCTTTGCCATTCCATCTCCATCACTTTTGGCAGCCATATCTTATATTTGAAGCTTGAGTTTTGGTTAGCAACTGGTTTTCATGAAAATGAATTTAACCTTTTCCTCTCTTTCTCTCTCTCTCTCTCTCTCTCTCTCTCTCTCTCTCTCTCTCTCTCTGTCTGTCTCTTTCTTTCTTTCTTTCTTTCTTTCTTTCTTTCTTTCTTTCTTTCTTTCTTTCTTTCTTTTTTGACATTCTTCTTGCTGTGGATAATTCTAAGAAAAGCACAGCAAAGAGAAATGATGCCTCCTGTCCCCCACCATTAAACCAATGGGCTATTTTGAATATAGGGTAAGCTCCACAATTCAGCTAAATGGAAGCTTCAGCACTGCAATGAAATTGCACCGTGTCAGGAAGCACCTAATGGAGAAAGTGATATAATTAGCCTGTGGTCTATTGGGCTTCAGCAAGGAGGGAGAGTTAGCTAATTTTCCCTGCTCTTAGAAAAGGGAGCTAAGGCTCCACAATGATGTGCCATTGCTGTATTCCATCTTAGAGTGTGAGAACTTCCTAGCCCCTTACATCGAATACAAAGCTACCTTTCTGCTATATGGGTGGCATCATGGGAGAGGCATGTCTACTGGATGTACTGATGTAGGTTTCATTGCAGGCATAAGCTTGACTTTTCTCACTACTTCTAGGCAAACTTGGCTGCTATTTAATATCACTGTTTTTCACTTTGTGGAGATTTTGATGGCCAAACAGTTACTGTGACTTTAAAGGAACAAGAATGTCTGAGCCTGGCAGCCACCATGCTTGCATGTCTATCCCATTAAGGAAATTAGTCAATGAATTCTCCCCCACCCTAATCAGCTTTATACGACTCCCCACTCCTTGCTCTAAACCAGGGAGGAGGATGGCTTCCAAGATTATTTTCTTTTTGTAGAAAGTGTTTCTTTCTTTTTCTGTTACGTTCTTGCAGATCCAGCAAGAAGAGGCCTGGCTTATACATTTAAGTGAGAGTAACAATGTCCCTGAGCTATGCAATTGTTGTGCCCAGGGTGTGGTTCATGGTCTAAGCCGTTGTTGTAAATTAAAACTAATATTACTATGACTTCTCATGACCACTGTTATGATATACATGATATACATTTATGCTGTGCTGTTGAAATAGGTAGGGAATAAGTGTCACATGGAATAAACATCATTTATTCCCTCTTATGACCATAAACACAAAATAACTACAAATAGTTCTGCACTCTAAGTGTTAGCAATTTACTGTCAATTCTCTTCTCTGTCTATGTAACAGGATTGATTTAGACTGGTTTATACATTACCTCTTTCCTCTACTGCATGTGTGTGTGTGTGTGTGTGTGTGTGTGTGTGTATGTGTTTGTAAGTGTACACATGCACCAAGTATGCAACACTGTGTAATGGGCTTTATATAACTGTCTATTTTATTGTCACCAAGAGTCCTGTTAGGTAGAAATGATGGTCTCCATTCTAGAGACGAGGAAGACAAAGGTTCAGTGAAATTAAAGACTTGCTCAAGCTCACACTGTATGAGTCAGGACTTGGGCTGCATCCAGGGATAGTGTAGAATTTATCACATTATGTTGATTCTTCATTGATTTTTTCTCCCCTGAAGTTCTTCTTCAAGGAGGGTGGCTTAGGGTGATGTTCAATGTATGCAAGTCAATTAGTGTAATAAACTGCACAAATGAGCTTAAAGGCAAAAATCTCAATAGATGCAGAAAAAGCTTTTGGCAAACTCTATCATGCCTTCATGATAAAAGTTCCAGAGAGCAGGACGAGAGAGAACATTTCTCAGCACAATAAAAGATGCATGCGAGAAACCCACAGCCACTGCCATTCTGTATGGAGAGAACCTATCCATATTTGCAGGTGACATGATACTATACACAGGAGATCCCAACAATTCTAGCAGAAAGCTTCTAGAAATTGTAAGTTCAGCATGTGGCAGGATATAGGATCAACTTGCATGAATCAATAGCTTTTCTATACACCATCAACAAGCATTCAGGGAACGAGATCATTGACACATTTCCATTCATGACAGCCTCAAAGAAAATGAAATATCTAGGAATAAATCTGATAAAGGAGGTGAAGAAGTTCTATAACAAAAACTTTAAACCTCTGAAGAAAAAATAAGGACTTTAAAAATGGGAATACATTCCATGTTCATGGATTAATAGAACTAATATTGTGAAAATGACCAATATACCAAAACTTTTACATATTCAATACTCATCAAAATCTCCACCTCATTCTTTGTAAAAATAGAAAGCAGATTCATATGGAACCATAAAAACCCTGGGTGGTCAAAACAATCTAAGCAAAGGGAACAGTGTTGGCAGGATTACCACCCTAGATCTTAAGATATAGTACAGAGCCACAGCAATAAAAAGAAAATGACAGTGGCTCCCAAAACAGACATGTAGATCAGTGGAATGAAATCAAGGACCCAAACATGAGCACCTGTCACCATAGTCAGTATTTGGCACAAATGCCAAAAACATACGCTGGAGGAAAGAAAGCATCTTCAACAAATGGTTTTGGGAAAACTGGCTGTCCATATGCAGAAGAGCAAAGTTAGACCAGTGTCTATTACCTTGTACAAAAACTAACCCCAAAGGGGCTGGAGAGATGGCTCAGTGGTTAAGAGCATTGCCTGCTCTTTCAAAGGTTCTGAGTTCAATTCCCAGCAACCACGTGGTGGCTCACAACCATCTGTAATGAGGTCTGGTGCCCTCTTCTAGCCTGCAGGCATACACACAGACAGAATATTGTATACATAATAAATAAATAAATAAATAAATAAATTATTAAAAAAAAAACTAACCCCAAATGGAACAAAGACATAGCAGTTCCACAGGTCCCTGATGGAGTCTGTGGCCACTCCATTGTCACCAGGGAATGGGTGGAGAGGAATTGAATGGATATCGGAAGCTTGCTTGATTTCCTCATTCCTTCAGCAGCAATAGGAAGTACATTTCACAACAACCCTGTGAAAGTTGCCACGTGTGGAAGGGCCTTGGAAGACCAGGCAGTACTAGCCACTTATAAGACAGTGAACAACTTGAAGTCCAAGACTTCTGTGTCAGCTCAGCATGGCCTTCTCCACTCATGAGACATTTTTCCTTTAATCACTGAAACACTAGATTTTTTTTGGGGGGGGGTGCAGGAAAGAGTTTGTTTCTAGATATTTGAAGTGAAGACAGGGAAAAACATGAAAATTAGTAAGTTAATATGTCATTCTATTTATTATCCAATAGCCTTATAACTGATATATATGTATATATGTGTGTGTGTACATATACATATATGTGTATGTGTGTTTGTCTGTGTCTGTCTTTATGTGTGTATGAGATTATGTGTCTGCATGTATGAGTGTCTGTGTGTTTTTGTATATGTATCTCTGTGTGTATGGGTATGTATGTGTGAATGTTTATGAGTGTGTGTCTCTGTGTGAGTGCATGCCTGTGTGTGTTTGCATATATGTGTGTGTGCTTCTGTGTCTGTGAGTCTGTGTTTGTATGCTTATGTGTCTCTCTATGTGTATGTATATGTGTGAGCATATGTATATGTGATTTTCCATTTTTTAATTTTTATTTGAAGACAGGTTCTCATACTGTGGCCCAGGCAGATCTCAAAGTCATGATGGCCTCTCAATCTCCTGAGTGCTAGGTTTACCGATGTGTGCCACCAACTTCATCTGTGCCACGCCCCAGCCACGTAATACAGAGTGAACCTTTATTTAATAGTAATAGCATCACAGACAGTGTAACGTACATTCTCTGAACTCCAAACCAAGACATAGACCGCAGTCTTCTTTCCCACATCCCTGGCTATGCTAAGTGACTCTGCAAATCATTGTTTTTCAGTGCTGTGGAGACAGGCAGTGGGGAGACTGGAGGCCCCACTTGGCTGTGATCCTGTCAAATCAGGCTGGGGACACCGAGTTGTACCAGCGAGCCATTGTCAGCATGGGGGATACCCTGGGTGAGCAGAAACCAGCATTTCTTCTTTCTAGGCATCTCCAGGCCAGCTTCCAGTGCCAGACATCAGAGTCTCAGACTCCAGAGAGCCGGAGTCTACGGCTCAGGCCTTCTCAGGTTCTGGAGGCTCTGTCTCTCTGGTTAAGAAACTCCAGGGAAGACATAGCTATTGTGTAATTTTGTTTCCCAGAATTCCCTTTGCCAGCTTTGTTTATTTTTCATTATCTGTTTCCCTGAATCCCCACTGGGAACTTTGTTTTGTCATTGCTGTATAGTTTTTTTTTTTTTTTTTTTTTTTTTTTTTTTTTTTTTTTTTTTTTTTTTTTTTGCCACAGGTGAGACTCCTTTACCTAGAACTAAGACAGGGGCATGCCTCTTCCTATTGTCTCATGACCTTTAGTGGCCCAAGGCCATCAGATGGGAAATGTCTAACTACCTTGGTGATTCTGCCTTTATTTCTGTTATCTGTCTGTGAACGTGGCCTTACAAGTACTTGACAATTGTAGTATATTCCAGATCACTACTTTGAAAATTTGGTCTGGGCAGAACGTTTAGAAATCATGGTGTTCTTTGTGGAATGTTGGGAACAATTGCCTGCTAAATTGGAAGCAGCCATATATAAGGTTGTGACAAGTGATGGCTGTCACCCAGCTACCTGACTAAAAGGGCATCCATGTTTCTTGGGTATCAGACTCTGTGTTTGGTACTTTGCCCGCTGTATCAGTCACCTTCTCACTGCTATGGCAGAACAGCCGGAAAAACCTTAAGCAAAGAAGGATTACCTTGGCTCACAGTCCTAGGGAACACAGTCTATTGCGGTGTTGAGTGTGAGGTGATTAGAGGCGTGATATTCACTGTCAGGAAGCAGAGACAGTGATGGGTCTCAGCTTGCTTTCTCCTTCCCTTTCTCTGTAGTCAGCCCTAGACCCTAGCCTATAGGATAGCTCCTCCCACACTACCAATAGGCCTTCCCTACCCAGTTAAACCTCCCTGGAGACACCCTCAAGGGCACGCCCAGGGGGTGGATCTCCTAAGTTATTCCAGTTCTATTCAAGGTGACTGCGATGATTAAGTGTCCCCACCCACTTAATCCAATTTTAAGGCAGTGGAGAACATTAAAAAAAAAGTCAGGAGCAATTTGGTAATTGATGTGATTTTTATTAGTGCAGGAAAAGCCTTTGGCTGTCCGACCTTAGCAGAGGAAGGAGTCACATCCCATGAGGATGTTTTAAATCCATTTCTGAAGTTCCACCTTTCTTACATATAGGCATCTCCTTTCCCTTCTCAGCCTCAGGAAGGACCCTGACTCTTAGAAAATTCCCAAAGAAAAACCCGTCAGGGGAATGTGAGATGGCACTCAGTGTGGCTGATGAGAACTGAAGAGCAACATCTTCAGTTACAACAGCTGCTGTGGGAGAGAGCGGGACGGACATGTCTGTTACTTATGCCCCAAGAACGCCCCTGGTTTATTCTCGCGAGGTTTCTGCACTCGGACCCCGGAGTTCACTCTATTTCTCTCTGTTCTACTCAGATGCTGGGCCGCACAGGGCGCGGTTTCTGACTGGGTTCTTGTTCTTTTCCTGCAGCTGGGAAGGGGCTTGTGGAGGCGGCTCACTTCTGCTATCTCACGGCTCACGTGCCCTTTGGCCACTACACGGGGAAGACAGACCACCTGGCCTTGCTGGGCAGTAGCCATAGGTATGTGACTTTTACAGGGGAAGGGCATGGCAAAGATGTATTTTCCTGTATTGTTTTAGCCCTTGCTGGCTTCCAGGGCTTCACTATTCATTTTCTTGTGTAAATTTCAGCTTACTGCCCTCTCCTCCTCAGTATCTCCTGCACACTTCTAGGCAAGGTGACCAGAGGGTGCCACATCACACCACTAGAGGGCCTGAACCGGTGACTTTGGTGTGTATTGCACCTTGATGGCCACTGGGTGGCAGCCTAGCTCCACAACCAGGGATAGTATAGAAAAAAATAAAAAGGAAATTTATAAGTAGTCTCTTTTGGGCAGCCCTGGGCCTATTCTGAGAGCCTCTCTTTGGGCATTCAATGCATTAGTATGAGCACAAGCTCTTTGGAGCCTGTCCCATTGGTTACTTGTTGTATGGGAGCCGTACATCAGGATTTTTATGCTGAGAGAACCGTAGAGCCCCGGAGGAGTGATTACATAGATAAGCTTGTCCTGGGTGGCCCTCACCGTTCTGGATCTTTCTACCCACTTCTCTCGATAGTTAGGATTTCTGAGCAGTCATGGTATTATGCTCCTGGAATTCCAGTGGTCAAGAGGTATAGACAAGAGGATTATAGCAAGATCAGTACTAGCCTGGGCTACACGGTGAGTTCTAGGCTAGCCAGCCAGCCAGGGCTACTGACCTGTCTGAACAGAGAACACGAAAACGTTTCTGAGAGTTCCTTTGCATGATTTCCTTTGTTACGGATTTACCTTAAATTGAAAAAAAGGTAAACAAAGGAGGGAAAGCAAGGAACAGAGAGACTGAAAGCCCCGTCTAAGGTGGCATCTGGGCACCACGAAGTTCAGACAGGCTGCAGGAGACAAACTTGTAGCTGGTGTCCCCAGCCCTCTACCACTTCATGGACCCTGCTTTTGAGAGCCTGGGCTCAGACAGCATAGTCAGCTTCTATGACCATAAAGATACCTGGGTTAATATGTCTCCTCTTCGTTGTCTATGAATCCTGGGGAAGTTTCTGGAAATATGTTAGCTTCTGGAAATATTCCCGGTGGCAGCTGGCAAGCTGTGGAGGGAGTCTGAGGGGTATTTATACGTGAGACTCTTGTCTCCCCTCAATCACAGTCACCATTGTTTTCACCCTCACTGGCCGAATCGCCTTCCTGTGCAAGACCTGCCAATTCCTTCTGGCTCAGGTGTCCCCCAAGTCTCTGCCAGACTGTCTGTGGGGCTCCTGAACTCCATGGCTTTCTCTTCTGCACTGGTGTTCTTGGGCTGGTCCACCTTTCCTGGGGTGTGCCAGGCCCTAGGGCTGACGGCTAGCTTTCAGGATGTCAGAGTGGGGGAACTGCAGTGTCCCATCTTCTGCTAAGGAAGCGCAGGACCTCCTTTCCGTGGACAGGTTCTCTTAGAACAGCTGGCACAGCGCTCATCCCAGGAGGATGGAGGGCAAGGAGGAAGTGCATCCACCTTGGGTTCCCAGTCTCTTTCCTCTCTTGGAGCTGCTTGTGAGCAGCACCCCATCTTACCTCTCTTATTGTTATTCCCTGGTTCTAGTCAAGAGTTTTTGAAGTTTGCAACAACCGAGGCTATCCAGAGGACAGAAATCTTCGAGTACTGCCAGATGCTGGGCCGCCCCAAATCCTTCATCCCTTCTTTCCAGGTAACTGAACCCAGAGGGGACCGTCAGCTTAGTTGTGGGCAGCCAGGTTTTCAGCTTTGCTGTGTGGTATCTGGCACCTCCTGCCAACTCATAGCCTTTTCTCATCCCTCTTACTTGTGTGGAGTGCAAGCTGTCCTCGAGCCTGTGCTGTAAACTGGCCTGAAACTGAGGTAGTTTGTTTCTGTGCTTGCGACAGGACTATTCCAGGCACAGCCCCGGCTCCAAGGCTCTCAGCTCACATTTACTTGATGCTACTCTTTGTTTTCTTTCCTTTTTATGGGTAGATACCTTTCTTCTCTGCCTTGAGTATCCTCTTCAGACCTGAGTGTAACTAGTCTTTCTCTTTCCCATCAGTCAGCTCCCAGATAAAGACATGGAAACTTCTTATCAATTAGGAAAGCTTGGTCTATAACTTAGACTTGTTCCCAACTCTTATATCTTAAATTAACCCAAAGTTTTAAATCTATGTTCTACTATGTGGCTTTTTACCTTTCTTTCATTCTGTGCC